>NC_073354.2:13642500-13944404 GCF_027580225.2 Misgurnus anguillicaudatus
GTACTTACAGGTCAGTGTAAGTAAATGAAAGGCACTTAGACTTCGTTCACACTGCAAACATTAATGCTCAATTCTGATTTTTTGCTCAGATCTGATTTTTACTTTGACTGTTCACACTATGTGGCTTAAATCAGACAGCTGTGTGAACTGAATCGCATGCGCAAAATAACAATACTACGTCACGTGCAGCACAGGGTAATACGGAAATTAACGTGCCGACTTCGAGCGGGTGTTGTGGACTTCATACGGAGCTGCACAGATTGTCCATTTGACGCGTTTTATCTCAGTTCCGTGGGAGCGAACGATACGAGCCCAGGCAGTCTGCTCCCGGGTCACGTGCAGGTCCGTCATCTGGACAGCGCTTCAGGAAAGTCAAACACACTTATTTTCGTGTTAGGGGCTTTCATGTACACTGTAAAAAATTATGTGTACATTTTTTTACACATTGTGTGTGTCATGCCATTTAATGCGTTATTTCATGTTAAAATAAATGAAAGGGACAACACATGTTGTGTTAAAAACATTGATGGGAGTAACACGTTACAATTAATTATGTTACTGTAATTCCCCTACTTTTAACGGTAATAAACATGTAACAAAGTATTTTTTTAAATCAAGTAACGCAGTTACAATTAGTGAAATTTAAATGAGTTGGTTACTCACGTTACTCTATTTTGTGATAAATGAACACTTGCAGACAAGACATTTCTGATCTAATGTCGCAGGACAGTGGGGGGCGGCACAATGTATAATAACACAGAAGGTGTGTTAGTATAGGGACGACAAATTTAATGAGCAGAAAATCGGATTTTGATGACAGTGTGAATGTAGTCTTATAGTGTATGTATAATAACAAACATTACTGATGTGCCATTTTTGTACTCAATATCTTTGTCCTCTATTGTATGCTTTAAACCAAACCTTGAATACCGTACACATTAACAACTGGGTACATTCACTAGTACGTCCACAGTAACTGCATGGAAACAGGACTGTAAAATAAAGTGCTGCATTTTACACAGTTATTACACAGGACCTACCACCTAAGATTACAACACAACCTCTTGTACAGTACCTTATTGCTTCCATGTAAAATTTATAGTTGGACTCTATATTCTATATATATATATATATATACATAAAAATAGGTAGCACTTTATTTTACAGTACATGTACTTACCTTGTACCTATATGGTAAATATGTTGTACTTAAAGACAAATGTGTGGTACTTACTTTTGAGTATCTACATAGTAATTAAATTGTATTATTACTGTACTTACCAGTGGGACATACTTGGTAGTTATTATGTAACTCTAGATAAGTACTGAGTAATACCAGATACATACTTATAGTGTATGTATACTGTAACTTACAAGAAACACTACTGTACTTACAAATTAACGTACAATATAAGTTCTCCATAACAATGCATCTTATTTTATGGTTTTACTAGGCAATATAACTCACAGTGGCATATACTATGATGTATCGTGGAATGAAGGTCAAAGTATAGTCTATTTTTTACGTGTACAGGGCTTGTGACACGATTTTCGTCATCAGAAGAGTGCGCGCATACAGTAAATTTTTTAAAACCCTGCATACATTGTACGCGTAGGTCGTGCATGTACCCACAGGAGAATGTACTGTAGTATGTAGCCCAGGAGATGCCTTGCATTTTGTCGCAATGCACATGTGTCGAATCTCTGTGTACATGTACAACTCAAATCAACTATACTTTGCCAGGCTGTTTAAAGTATACTTTGCGATTACCACACAACTTTGATGAAGTAAACTAAATATCACTAAAATATTATCACTTAAAGCTTTCCTTGTAACACGGTCTCACACCCATGGCGTCAATATTTGACGACACTTGACCAAAATGTTTCACGTTGCTAAGGGAGCTGCGGAGTGATACAAAGAATAATTAAGTGCATCGCTAATACCCATTTTATTTATGATTGACAGTTTTATCATTAATTTAATTGATAATGTCAAATGTGATAAAAAATAGATGATACAATGCAAATAATGCAATTTTCTTTATTAGAGATGTAGAATCTGAAGCCCCTAAAGTGCATCAGCCATCTCTCTCTCTCTCATAGTGAATTCGTAAAGCATCTGATCTGTCCATCATATAGCTATGGTGCACTTTTGGCCTGCTCTTTATCTGTATCACTGCTGCCCACTTATCTCTTTATCACACTCTCTCTCTCTTGGCAAATGATCAGGTATCAGCTGATTTGTGCAGTGGAAGGATTTGGTGTTCCATGAAGTCTATTTAAAAGTGCCAATGCCTTGCTCTCTCTCTCTCTCTCTCTCTCTCTCTCTCAGCCATATTTATAATATTATTTATTGACTTCCTGTTTTCACTGCCTTTTTTTCTGTATTCATATCTCTGCACTACTTCATATGGAAAAAATCTCACCTGCTATTTAGATCTCAATTTGAGCTATAAACAGACAGAAAAGAAACTACCCTTGTGTGTATTTTTAGACCAATACCCCATTTAGCAGGTTTGAGACAGCCACCCCTCGCCCCATGCACATATTTACATGTCTAAATGCACACATGCATACAAGCAAACCATACAGACCATACATTCCTTTAGATATTATTGCTCCACACACACAACATACACGAGAATGAGGTATGTTGGCATACTGAGATGCGGGTCTTGTAAACCAGCATTTGTGCAGCGTAAGACACATGTTGGAGTCTAAAATGTAATAAATGATTGTTCCATACAAATGTTATTATTTAATCATCTGTGTGAAGTAACATCGGAAAATGAACCTTTAGTGTCCCACAGCTTGCACTGAAGCTGGGATGTTATTCAAGCGTGATTTACGAATGATCCAAAGAACATCATGTGCACTTCAATGAAGCCAAGACATCTGATCTTTCCTTCGAAAAAAAGTTAACACGGTCACATGTGCTTCCATTTAATTAAACTTAAGTGACTTGGAAATATAAGGCTATGAAGATTTGTTGTATCTCACAGCTTTCCTTTTGCCACAATTTTTCAAAAAACAAAAAACAAATTATCTTGTTTGTTTGTCTGTTTATTGAAAATATCCCATAATTGATCCCACATTTAAACTACAATATTATAGACCCCACTGCTAACATCAGCAATAACTATGGAAGTACAACTTTCATTAAAAAAAAACTGAAGTAACACTGATCATGTGTGATACATTTAATACAAACTGTAAATTTGATATTGCCACTTTGACTTTTTGTCAAGATGTAATGTGCTTCTGGGTTCCTAAACATCAGTAAGATTAGCTTTAATTTTGCCAAACATTGTGTGATTGATGATTACAAACACTTCAAATGCTACACTGTGTGTTTCCTCTTCTCAGTATGTGTATTAGAAACTATGTGAAACTTGGACACATGAACCCACTGTTAGGCTTTTTGTTCGAAACTAAAAATTAATGATTGGTTGCCACCTGCTTTTTCTCTTCCAAACAAGCCCCTATGCAGATTCAGGTCAAAAACAGTTTTTGGTGAACTATTTCTTTGTCTACATGCTCTTCCATTCCGTTCATATGGGAAAGCTTTTTGAGATTAAAAAGTAAGAATATCTCACACAATACAGATGAAGAAAGAGTGATTTTTTAATCAATGCATAATACATTTTAAACTCTGCTGGGTTTTTTTAACCCAATGCTGGGTAAATAATGGACAGATCATATGTTAGGTTATAAATACTGTACCTATGCTGGGTTGTGGTAACCCAACCATGAGTTGAAACAATCCAGTTTTACGTTGAAACAACCCAGCATAGGTTTATTTATTAACCCAACATGTGTTTTGTCCGATATTTCTTTTGTGTTAACCAATGCTGGGTACATTTTTTAATTTTATTTTTATTTTTAAATAACCCATCAGAAATTGCAGTCTATTTTTGTCTTGTTTTTATTAGAAATATAAAATAAATCTTAAATCAAGATGTTTTTTCTTGATGAGCAAAATGACCTAAAAAAAGCAGTGGTAGCTGGTGACTGCTCATCCGAGGGGGGTAAATTCAAAATATGTGTTTGTTGCGTCACGTGAACCATTTGCATCGCGTGTTTTGTCAAAATAAGTGCCTGCAAAACCGTTTATGATAAAAGAGACGCACACGTTCACAAAATACACGCAAGATACTCCCTTAACAGTAAACTCTGATTACGCATGAGATTATGCGAGTATCTGGCAAATGCGAGCGTCTCTTTTATCATAAACCCTTTAGATGCGTCTGCAGCAGGCACTTATTTTGACAAGACACGTGATGCACACAGGATCACTCGACGCAAAGAACACATATTTTAAAATTATGAACCACACACATGACGGGCTACATACATGTTGTAATGAACTTTGAACTTTGGATCGAGCGCCCTCGAAAAAAGAAGTCACCGTCCGCCACTGAAAATAAGTCTAGTTTTTACACAATGGGTGAGAAAATGTTGCTTGAATTAAGTGTTTAAGAAAAAATAAATCTTATTTCAAGTTTTTTTCTCACCCCATTGGCAGATATTTGTGCACAAATTCACTTAAATTGTATATTTCTTGTCTAAACTGTTCTTAACTAGTATTATTTTCTTAGGTCATTTTGCTCATCAAGAAAAAGCATCTTTATGTAATAATTTAAAAATATTTCTACTGAAAACAAGACAAAGATACTAAGCAAGAAAGTCATTTTTACAGTGTATTTTAACACCCCTATAAAAAAATAACTGTGGATTTATGGTGGTAAAAGTGTAGTAACCATGTTTTTTTGGTGTATTGATTACTATTAGCAAAACCATGGTTTTACTACACTAACCATGGTTTAACTATGGTTCCCTTTCAATACGGTTCACTTCGCATTGCGTCAGTTAGCTGACGCTATGGGGGAAACTCCTGTTTACTCCGTGACTGAAGCCTATTGGTTAACGTCTGTACAAAGTACAGACCAATGACGTTTGAACCCGCGCGCGGGATGCACACATCCTTATATAAGCGCGGTTCAAGCGTCAGGAGCTCATTAATTTCTCCTTCAGCGCGAACCTCTCGCTGCTCCGAAGAAGAAGAAGCCTTACCTCGCCGTCGACAAAAGCCCTGCAGCGGAGTCCAGGCCTAGCGTCTTCCCTGCCCTTTCCGGCTGAGAACTGAAGACAGCAGAATCCAGGTCTAGCGTCTTCCCCTGCCTCTTTCCGGCCGAGAACCGAAGATAGCCTTCGCTTGCCGTGGTACGAGCCCTGTGCAGCGGACACATGCCTGACGAGGTCTCCCCTGCGGCCGCCCGGTAAGATCAATATTTTTAATATAAAGCTGTAAGCTAAAAGAGCAGGCGCTGTTGTAATAGCGTCCAGCACAGCGGCTTGAGTGAGCCTCCCTGCTATGAATTTCCCCGAGCGCGTCACCGGTCTGGCACCTCCCACGCCGGGACCGCGCTTATATGCTTCGGTTGTCTTATCCATGTTTCGTGCTCCCCCTGCTGTTCCTCTCTCCCCGGGATGAACACACGGCGAGCCATAAGACTAGATGGATGCATAGAACTGCACACACGGACTAACCCCCCTGTGTTCTGTCACATCGCAACCGTTCATGCTTACAGAGTCCCTTCGCTCCTCTCACATTCAGTGGCGAGATCTCTGACACATATGAATCCCCCGAGTGCATCGGGTGATACCGTTTATATGACGCATGGCTGTTCTGTCTGTGCTGCTGCTCCCCTCTGCCGTTCCTCTCTTGTTGAGATGAACAAGCGGGGGAACCGTAAAACTAGAAAGATGCATACGACAAGCAAACACGGGCGGATCTGCCCCTGTTTCCTGTCATAGCACAGCCACTCGTGCTCCACGCTCGCGGAGTCCCTCGCTCCTTTCCCCGCAGTGGTGAGGTCTCTTAACGGCGTAGTTAGCACGCAGTCTTACGGCTCGCTGCCTCTAAATGCAGCTGTCTAGTGTTCAACGATTACAGAGCTTCATGCCCCTCCCCTCCTGGAGCAGCGCGATCTCATTCGTCTGCTCGATAGGGCGGATTCGCCGCTATTGGAGCATCAAGAACACTCATTATAAGAGCTAACCGGCTCACTATTCGTCTATACAGAGCTTCATGCCCCTCCCCCCTGGAGCTGCGCGATCACATTCGTCTGCTCGATAAGGCGGACACGCCTCTATCTGAGCGCTAAAACACTTATTATAGAGCTTAACCGGCCTGAGTCTATCTCACTTCGGAAAGCTCACTACTAGTCTGCCCGGTCATTTCTCTCTGGTTTAGACGGAATCAGAGGCAGAACGAATTTGTTTAACATACTGAGGCCCGAATACCTCCCTTTATTCAGTCCCGTCCTATATCAGTGCGCTGAATATTGGTACATTCTTATATACCCGTTTTTTCTGCCCTTTTAATAAACGGCAAAACCGCGGGCCTCACGGCAGACTTCCTCTCTGCGATGGGTTCAGTCTGACATTAAACCACCTAGACATACTGCTCTGCTCCGTGAGCCGTTCGGGTCACCGTCACTACTGAGGCTCGTGCACCTGAACGGCCGAGCTCTGGTCTTCGCAGCACAGCTGCGTCGACATAGAACTGTCTGGGGCAAGAGGGGTTAAGTCGTGCCTCGGCTGGACTGCCCTGAAATGTTTTCTGTGTGCTGTTTATCCAAAGCATACTGTGTAATACTGTTGGTTATGCGACCTCACTATAGTGGCGAACGGTATTGAATTCCTCTAAAAAGAGTAATTTCCGTGCTTACTATACTGTGTATTGACACCCCACGGTTGTACGGTGTCTCTAAACACTTTCTCGCCTTACTGACAAGCAATCAGTAATACGCACACACGGCCCGCTGTCCATAATTCTATCGACGCTTGCCGAAAAACCCCCGGTTTGGCCATATACTGTGTTTTGACACCCCACGGCTGTACGGTGTCTCTAACACCTTTCTGCCAAATTCGCTCGCAGCCCACCTCAGTTTCTCCGCTACGATGCTGACGGCGCAGACGAGCACGGTCTTACGGCTGTCATTCTCTCTTCCTAGAGAGACGGCAGCCTCAGACTTTTGCATGGCTCCAAGCATTTGAATCGCGCCCTCTCCGGACGGCTACTCAAAGGCTTACAGCCAAGCGGTTTATGACGTTTTTCGGCCATACAGCTGATTTATATCAGCGGATCCGAAGACGCTCACACCTCCGCTCTGCTCCAATACTCGGAGATATTAAGGGTAATATCAACCTGAAGTGAGCTTGCTACCCGCCACAATAAGTTTCAAAACTCAAAGCGCGCGCACAGACAGACGCGCGGCATCTCGTTTAAGACAGGCTCACGTACCCCTCTAACGAGCCTCAGAAAACTGAATATTGTGGCATTCTGTTAATAAGTCCACTTCAGTTTGACTAAGCAAAGGTCCCGCCCCGAGCTGACGGCCGGGAAGCTCATGCTTAAGTTACACACAGCTGCATGAAGTGCTACCATTACGAGATCGCCAGCATCTGCTGTGGGTTGAACACGCTTTACGACGGCAATCAGCCTTCGGCGCGTGGAACGCCCGTTTGTCTCATATCAATCACCTTGTACTGTACATACGGTCCATTAAGGGGATGATTTTAGCACTGCAGTACTCTCGACCATGTTATTGTGATAATGCGGTCGGGCAAACTACGGTGGTTTCATTATTTACCGAACCAGACTGAGATCTCGCCCCCTGTACAAGCTGGCGAGTCATCTCCTTTATAAACTAATTGCATCGCTTTATAAGCTATGTTCAATCAGGGTGATACGCATCTCGTGCTTAACTACCAAGATGCAGACATATTAACCCTTTACGATGGGCGTGCAGAGATTGCATCGGTGGGACACGACCTACATTACGTGCCTTATAACACGTTGACACGAGCTGCTAGGACCCCTTTCGCGAGGCGTCCTTATGCAAAGTCTGATCTATTCTGTCTAGTGACAGCGAGAGTCTTCCCCCCGCGAATTGTAGGTGGAACAGCTTTCTCCTCACTACAGAGGCTCGTGCACGGCGGCTTTCTCCCCCTGCGTATATATATATGTGGCGGTGATAACAGCGAACCATGCTTTTATGACCGACCATCCACTTTATTCATAAGTCTGTCATTTCTCAGATGCGGACAGTGCCCGAGGCGCAGCGCTCTGGAACTGTCCAAGGTCCTGTATGACAGATACGTCTGACTTACATCAGACGATCAGCTTTTCATCGGCGTCACAGATCACTCACTAGCGCACCTGTCAATACAGGTTATTTATGGATCGTTGACGTTATCACCTCCCGTGACAATGAAGTCTACTCCATGTATGGATTAGATCCTCGGGCATGGTCTTAGAAGTTTCTCATTTGACATTTGTGACACGGCCGGCTGGTCCCCGCCGTACACGTTGTCAGTTTACAGCTTCGACATCCCTGCTTCGCGCACTACTGAGGTTTGTTGCATTAAAGGTGTGCCGCGTAAGCTCACCTGTATGCACGATATGGGTTTTAATTATATGCGTCCACCGTGCGCTTAGAGAAGCTCACATATGCACGCTATAACATTTCGGTATACACTAAAGATGCGCTCGGAAAAGCTCATCTGTATACACGGCTGTGACACATACATACATTGTTGTTCATCTGTGTACGTTCACGGTGCGTTGAGTGCCCACCGTACGTTCATCAATCATATCTGTACACATTCACGGCGCGTTCTGTGCATTGATTTATCTATACGCATTCACGGTGCACTGAAGGGTTCACCCGTGTGCGCACAACTTATTATCAGAACACATGACGGCGCGCTTGAGAATCTTGCCGGCCTGTGCATTATAACACTCTGATTCATCTATATGCATTCACGATGTATTCAAGTGTTCACCTGTGCCCGTGCAATTTATAGTCAATACACATTTACGGCGCGCTTGGACAGCTCACCGATCTGTGCACTATAATACTACCTATATGCATCCCGATGCGCTCGAGGGCGCACCTGGCTTCACACTATTGTGGTATCTGTATAATCCCACGCTACGAACCGTTCTGCCGCATATTATAATCAGATCGGCCGTTCGTGAGCTTCGCAGATCACTCACTATGTATGTCTGTTGCTTACAGTGGTTATTTAGATGGATCGTTGAAACCATCGCACTGGCTCACGCCCCTCTATGAGCTATGTCCTATATAGAGCCCACTCTGTGAGAGTTTGGCTTTTTCATGGACTTGGTCTACAGGGGTATCTATATTTGATATCTGCTACACGGCCGGCTGGTCTTCGCCGTCTACGTTGTCAGATTGTACAGCTTAGACGTCCCTGCCCTACGAGCGCAGGTTCTCTCGGCTCAATCATGCACGCTCATGCGTTTTATGTGTACACCACGGTGCGCTCAGCGAGCTCACCAACGTGACTCTGAATTTACTTAAGCCTAGTTTATGGTCGCCGCGTCCGCAAGAGCGCGTTGGTGCGCCTGGCAAAAATGACGTCAACGCGGAGTGGGCGGTCGCGCGCGTTGGGTGCGCGAGACCCCATTTCGCGTGGCGCTGTGCACGGCATTTTTTGTAACTTTCCGCGCGGCTCCGCATCCGAAAATGACCGAACTCGAGGCGATTCTGTCCGAGCAGGCAAGCCTGTGACGTATCTCTTTGATAAATCCAAGCAAAACAATGTATATATTTATCTGACACCCTGGAAGTAAAGTATGGAAACTTTGCAGTTTAAAACACGAATTATTTTACATGATTCAGAATGTTTGGCTTATATTTGTATTGAATGAACCACTGGATGAGGAATAAAATATAAACCTTAAGATGTCTGTACTGTTTGTTTAGTAAAAACGTTAATGAAATGATAATGTTTAATAAAGACATATTTAAAAGATTGTTGTTTTATTCATGTTCTCATATTTATATATATCAAACTCTAATGTTAAAAGCAGTAGGGTTGTTCCAGCGGGCGACTTCTTCTATCCTCTTCTTTGTGTTTGTTTGACTTTATTGCTCGCGTCGCCGCCTGGTGGTTAAAAAAATAGTGCAACGGCGAGCGCGTTAACTATAAACGCCTCGTCCGTTTGGTGAGACGCGCGCGCGATCCGCGGAGGCTTGCGTTGCGGACCAAAGCGCGAGTATAACCAGCCCTTATCTCGCACACCCGCGGCGCGCTCGGTATCTCGCCGTCTTGTGCTATGTTATGTGCCCCCGGTGCGTTTAAAACCCCACCGTGTGCGCGTCAACATTTTATATGGTGCTTACACATTGCTTTAAAGCTGTGAATATGCCGGGTATAGGGCCACACGCAGTGTCTCTCCGGTAAGGCACTTCTGTACGTTCTGTATGCACGGCGTGATGGGATTACGTAAACTCACAGCTAACTGACGCAATGCGAAGTGAACCGTATTGAAAGGGAACGCTTAGGTTACTCACGTAACCCCGGTTCCCTGAAATAACGGGAACGAAGCATTGCGTCACTTGCCGTGCTACAAACGTCTACGCAGCGAGTGTATTCGGCTGCGCGCTTCAGTCGAATAATAATGAGCTCCTGACGCTTGAACCGCGCTTATAGAAGGACGTGTGCATCCCGCGCGCGGGTTCAAACGTCATTGGTCTGTACTTTGTACAGACGTTAACCAATAGGCTTCAGTCACGGAGTAAACAGGAGTTTCCCCCATAGCGTCAGCTAACTGACGCAATGCTTCGTTCCCGTTATTTCAGGGAACCTGGGTTACGTGAGTAACCTAAGCGTTTTTGAGAACCATGGTTGTCAAAACGATAGCAATTTTGTGGTTACCATGGTTTTACTACAGTAACCATGTATTTTGGTTTTAGCTGTAATAAAGCCATGGTTAATTTTCGTAAGCGCATAACCAAATTATGTAATGTTAATGATTTACATAAAAATTTTATTTTTATATCTTAAGTTGTGAATAATTAGAAGTCATGAAGAGTATAAAATGTAAGTAAGATATTGTTCAAATAATAATCTGTAAACTCACTATTGTACCCTGTCAGGAAAATGGTCAAATAGTCCCTAGCTGTCACTGAGCACCTAACAAGTTCATATTAAAATACCTCTTAAAACTGGTACCAAAGAGTACATATTAGTACCTGAAAGGTACGTTCTGATACCAAATGTATAGGACCTTTTTGATATGTACTGTCCCAGTGACAGCTTGGGAACGATTTTTGAAAAAAATTCTGGGGCTTCATTTATAAAGCGTGCGTACGCACAGATTTGATCATAAGGTGTGCATACGCAAAATTCCATGGCAAAGTCCATATTTATAAAAACTGTCTTTAACATGGAAAAGTGCTTAGGGCCACGTCAAGGTCTGAGCGGACGTACGCACTTTTGCTTGTCCGATTGCTGCAGATTTTTGGCAATATAAGCCATTCTTGCTGCTCAAAATTGGGTTTAAACATTGACAAGCGCTCTTTTATGTCAATGCAACCCTGTTTCACGAAATTATGTACCTATAGTCACGTAATATTGTGAGTCTTTTCCGTGACACTGCCATGTTTTTTAAGTGAACCTTTTTGCGTGAACATGTCACGTATTTCTGTACGTGTCACTGTCACGTATTTGTTACTCAACTGTTTTGTCCTATTTTCAAACCATTGACGCTAGGTTTAGGGTTAGATTTGGTGTTTGTGTTAGAATGTCACTTTAAGTATTGGTTTAAACTTTTTTTCATGATTTATTTTTTATATTTTTTTATTTTTAAACTATTGTCGCCTGGCATAGGGTTAGAGCTGGGTTTGGGTAAGAATATCATTTTCTGTGCTTAAGTTTGGTTTATGAATCACACGTACGCATTTTTGATAAATGATCGTGAGATCAAATGTAGGATCGTTTATACGCAGCATTTTATAAATGAGGCCCCTGATCTCTAAAGACTTCTATATTTGAATATTTGTGGTTATTTTATGTCGTTCTGTATAGCATATTGGGTTCTCACAGAGATTGATGCATGGATAAAGTGTCTTCCAGATGCATGCATGTAATACATAGGTTAAGTCCATATTTATAAGCTGCATAAAAAAAGAAATTTAGTGCCAATAACTATAAGTTTTTTAACTACTGTGTACTTACATAAGAAAAACACACATTTAATACATTGTACTTATTGTGTAGGCACATGAGTATTGTTCAGGTTAGGTTTAGGGGTTAGGGGTCAAGAGTATAATTACATGCAGATACTTTAAATGCAAGTACATACTATACATTTTTCTTACGTAAATACAAAGTAATTAAATACACTTATCCTGTCAGAAATAAAGATACAAAAGTTGGTACTCTTTAAAAAGGTCCTAATTTGTACCATTGTGCCATTAAGGTACTAATATGCATTCTTTAGGTACAAAGGTGTATTGAAAGGGGAGCGCCCCAGTGACAGCTTTTGTACCTTTATTTCTGAGAGTATAATAATACAAGTTTTTCTTTTAATTGTATCTGTAACACGCAACTCCCTTTTATTCTAAGCCACAGTAGCCCTGTGTTTAAACAGCAGCACAACGTTTGTACTTAGTACTAAAACCCAGTTAATTTAAAAGCACATTTAAAGTCAACCCCATCTGTTTCTACCTGTGTGTAGTCATTTGTGTCTGACCGTGTGTTTGTGATGAGGTAATGGTTACTGAGAGCTCTTATCAGCTGGAGAGAGAGAGAGAACAGGTGCATTTCCTGTTGGGCCCTGCCGACACAAAAGCTTCTTTGTCCGACCCCGTTCCCTGACTCTGCACTAAAGTGGTGATTCAGCCGGGTCCTTCCCCTCTCCAACCTGGTCCTTCTCTTTCTCTCTCTCTTCCAGCTCCGGAGAGACCAATTAGAGACAATGCAAGTAGGTTAGACTGCCCATTAACTGAGGACATTGTTAAGCACAATGCCAAAAGGATTGTACATTAACAATAAAACCCATAAGCCAGTACTAGAGTGTCGCTGACATTGTTTGGCTAAACCAAGAGTGCCATTTTGCTCCTGCGGTTAGCGTGAGTCCGTGTGTGCTGGGTCACACAGACAAGATTCTTGTCACTTAAATAGAATCACTGTGTTCAGGGTTTTTTTATCCTGTCTCTTTATCTGGTTCTGTTCCTGGACATCTCCATCTTCCACCCGATGACCCTCTCGCACACAAGCGCACAGTCTCTCTACGCTCTGGATAATCATGGGAAAAGGATGATGTAATGCCCCCAGCTGAAGGGTTTCGAGTGAGATGAGCTCACTTTTAAAAGGCAAACTCTCGTGGGCCTGTCTGGGGGTCCTGACCTCCGACCTTGGGGGTCATGGGTTGACCCCCATTGAGGGAAATCGGTTTTGATGACCACTTGCCTGCGCATTAACATAGAGCCTCATTCCTAACATCTTCATTTTGTTTAAAATGTATATTGTTGTAGTTACTGTGTACATTTTACGGTTTTATCTTCTTATGATTTATTACTGTTATATTTTATTACTTGTTTATTTTATTTTTAGTATTATTTTTCATATAATTCTCTTACTTTTGGCATTCTAGTGTGGAGCAGTTGTGCCTGTATTTTGTGCTTATGACAATAAACACTTTCTTGTATTTCACAAATCTTTTACTATACATTCTAATTTCTTTGTGTTGTGTTTGCTGAAGCTAGATGCCAAGTGCATGTCATTTTAAGTGTTTTAACTGACAATATTATCAAAAAGTATATCACAAATACCTGATTGTTGGTTTAACATGTGCATTAAAATGTTAAGGGAGCAGTTTATCGAAATATGAAACACAGATAGCATAAAGAATCTCATTGTTCAACATCATCAATGTGTTGCCATATTTGATTTTACCATGCTAAAAACATTGTGTTGACACTATGTATTGATTGCTAAATATGAAGAGTTTGGTTCTAAAACGCAATAAATCCATTTTGACTAATTTCGGTAAAAATGTGTTTTTCTATGCCAAGAAAGTGACAAGATGAAAACCATTATATTGTTTTACAAACTTTCACATATCTTTAGGTTATAAAAAAATTCAAATCCATAATTTGATTTTCAAAGATTTATTATAAAAACAGATTATTTTTTCCGCATAATGCAATAAATCCATGAAGTTTTTTTCTCAAAATGCTATAAATCTATTGAATCAATATATAAATGTGCATTCATCTTTGCCATGTTATATTCATTTAGTTGATTAGTGGTATACTCTGAAAATAAACATTAATGGCATTAATCAAAAATTTACTTTGTCATACACTGAACAAAAATGAACACTGTCATTGCTGCTGTCATCCTTGACGTCGTTGCTGAACTTTTTCGACAGCGATCAGCAGTAAAACGTTTTGGTCCTGCTCGATTTTCGTTGATTTTGAGTAAAAAAATAGAAAGTTTTTTCATAAGATCCCCTGTGGTCAATGTGTTAGCATAACAGAAGCTTGATGCTGTCGTATGCCGAGTGCCTCTCGCCTCGCATAAATTATTAGATTTTGATGACTTACTTTTACTCCCTGCCACAGAAAACCACCACAGGTTCATCAATTCCATCAAAAGTATTATTTTGTTTTTGTTTATTTGTTGATCACAAAGTACAGAGTAGATGATGAAAACTAGGATTCTGTGTATTCAACGCACCGCCATTATTGTTTACAGTGCGTGGAATGGTGTGCTGTGATTGGTTAAGCAGATTTATTGGATTCTGCAGAAAAGAAGGACTGGCGTTTATCGCGTTTTTGGGAAAAAAGGGAGAAAAAATTACAGAATAACACGGCAGATATCAGATTTTGAGTACAACTAAGAATTTACTTTTTAATACTGACCTGATATAATCCTGATTTTGGTGGTAACTCATTTTTTTAAATGCCGTTTATCGCGTTTTGGAACCAAACTCATTATATGCTCTACTACATAAGACAACATAGTGACAAGATGCTCGCTATTCATGAATATCAGCTGACGTCACTTACTTGTCTTCCGCCATTTTGAGTTCCTGAAGTGGTTGCAAAAAAACTAGAAGCTATGACTTCAATATGTTGTGAGCATCAAAATCGCTATTTTTACAACACTAAGAAGGCTCGACACAACATGATACTTTGCTCAAAGTATCACCTGTGTCTCTACACGTGAACTCGAGCATTGAGAACATTGTTTGTGTACACAGTGTTTACTAAAAAGAAGGTTTTGAACAACTGACTTTGTCTGTTTTGGTGTCCGCTCGCCGCCATCTTGCCAGTCAAGATGTATCGATCTCTGAATGCGAAGTAAGGAGGGAGGAGAGTAAAGATGGATAGCTCCTAAAGCATAGTTACATATAAATGCACAGATAATTCGTTGTTTTGTCGCAAATGAAAAACAATTTTGAAGTTCTAGTTGAAAAAGCAGCCTTATATAAAATTCATTCATTCGCATTCGGAGATCGATTCTTTATGTCTGGCAAAGATGGCGAGAGGACACCAAAACAGCAAGTCAGTCGCTCAAAACCATTCTTTTTAGTAAACTTTGTGTAAACAAACAATGTTCTCAATGCTCGCGTTCATGTGTAGAGATAAAGGTGATACTTCGAGCAAAGATTCATGTTGTGTCGAGCCTTCTTGTTAAAAAAATAGTGGTAGTTCAGTAGCAGTAGACAGCGGCTGGAAGAACACATCAGGGATCGAGTAGGCATCACACCCTAACCAAGATATTTTTTTTAAAGTAGCGTTTCTTTTCATGACAGTCGAGGTGTGAAATGTTGTCTTTCGTAGCCATTTCCCGTATCCGTAAGAATCATAGACAGTAAAAGATAAGAAATCCATAAATCGTAGCAAGCTAGCCAATGCTTTTCAGTAGCCTACTGGTACTCGGTAGGTACTCAAGATGGCGGCAGGCAACTGGAATGATGTAAAAGGTCACATGACTAATATTCATCAATAGAGCACTTTGTCTATTTAGTCCTGCTGTAGTGACATGGCGCGGCAAAATGGCCATAGATAAAAACGGCTCATTCTAAGGTAATAAAAACAATACAGTTATGTAAAGTGTTTATACACCACTGATAATATAGTTATGTACATTAGATTGCATTTCTGTCAAGAGATCCTTCTGAAAGTTACACTTTGCACCTTTAATGTTCTTTCCTCTGCTCATTGCGCAGTTCTGACCCTGTTTAAGTGTGTGGGAATCGGTGGTTGCTCTTGGAGACGGTCTTTTCGGCCCGTAACAATACTGTCATCCCAATCAGCCTTACGGCTATTTATAAACCCATCTTCTCTCTTTCTCTGTATCACTCGTGCCCTTCGTCTCGTTACCCTGATCTCTTCATTTTTTCTAAATCTCCCTCTATCTCTCTCGCTCGCTCTCTCTCTCTCTCTTACTGCACATCTCTGCCAGATTAGCTGGTTTCAATGCTCCTTGCTCTTAATAAGCTGTTGGAATCTGGGTCAGAACTCACAGCTGCTTTGGATCAGAGGACGGAGCTGGACCAGCATTAAGACGATATTAGATTTTCCTCAACTATAAATCAGTATCGTTACAAACAATAATTATACAGTCATTTAGCCATAAATCCATTGGCAAGTAAACCACAGACTGATCCAGTAATACAATTACATATCTTTATTATAAAGAGATTATCCATAAACCAATGTAACGTAAATCACGCTGATAGCTTTTTGTCGCAAAACAGCAAATATGCGCATGCAATAATCGGTTTTGTCTGTGAAGATTTGTGCTACATAAACAATATGTGATTTAGAAACAATGTGTGGTGAATTGAAACTTTTTCATTTGACCTTCAGTCTCAGTAGTAAAAACTTGATTTTAACTGCAGACCAAAACAATGTACCCAACACGACTTACTAGGCCACATTTTTTCAGTTGTATATACACTCTCAGAAATAAAGTTACAAGAAGGTACTAAAGTCATCACTGGGGTGGAACCTTTTCAAAAAATACACTTTTGTGCGTGGTGCATATTGGTACTTCAAATGTATACACATGGGTATCTTAAAGGTACATACTGGTACCTATAAATGGTACATATTAGGACTTTTTTAAAGAGCCACACAGATCCAAAATCGAAACTGACCTGTATTCCAGTGTTTAGTGTAGCTGTCCATCAATGTAAATAATGTGCAATGTAGTTGAACCAAAAAGTGCACGATTAATAAAGTTATTGGCTTCTAAAGTAGGGAGTTGACTCTGAATCGCTGAAACAAATCGTCATATGGATTGAGTCTCCTGCCTGACTTTATCGACGTCACACTTTACAACACTTTGCGTAATAATCTCCGCCTACAGCCTTGCGCACGGGAGAAACGAAAACTATGTCCTGCACACAGACACTTCAGTTAGTGTGTAAACATCATATCACGCTGTGTTTTCAGTTTGTGTTGTTTTCACTACCAAAGGATGAAGATATATGAAGAATCTGTTGTTAAAATTACTTTTTCAAGAAAGGAAATACTAAACGTTTGGCTGTGAAGAATCAGTGGTAAAGGACAAGTTCAGTAATTTACACTTAAAGCCCTGTTTTCAGATTGTTTATGATGAAATAGAACGGTTTTGACTGAAATTTGGACAAATGATGCTGGCCCGAGAATTTTCGGTTTCTTTTGTATCACCCACAACCTCTACAATGGCTGCGTAGGTGTACTGGAACAATACTTCCTAAAATGCATTAAACTTTAGTTTACAAAGACATGAAACTCACAGAGTGTTCAGGGGTGTTCACTGATATGCTCACACAAAAATCGCTGCAAAATATGCTTTCCAACAGTTGTTTTAAGCATTCGTTGTAAACTTGTGGACCTATTTTTCCAAACGCCTCACACCCGTACATTCTTCCCTTGAGAGCTTGAATAATAGACACTCCAGCCCAGTTGGTGGCGATAGTCCACCTTTGCCAATTGCAAGAATACAAACAACTCCATTTCCGTTTCTGGCGGCAAAATGTTTTATTTCATCATAAACAATCTGAAAACAGGGCTTTATTTAAATTTTTAACGGAGGGATTTAGACGTTTGGCAATGAAAGAGGTTCAGTACCCACTTTACGTGGAACAACATGTGTCTCCTACAACCTGTATGTATGATTATAGCTACATACTTGCTTAAATGAGTGTAAAATGTTTCTATCGTTGTTTTTATTGCTTGGATTAATGATAAATGATGTTGTTGTTTAAACTCTGAATATACTGTCAGAGAGTCACGTTAGCAAGCAGCTAACGCATGCTCACTTACGGTTTTGCAATGACCCGGTTAGCTTACATAAATGCTTAAATGAGTGTAAAATGTTAGTTTCTATCGTCGTTTTTATTGCTTGAAATAATGATGAATGTTGTGTATTGATGTCGATAATATCTTCTCAGTAGGTCAATACATGTTGCACTATTGTTGGTCTGTGTCACTGATCTGTGGTCTGTGCAAAGACACTCTGTCAGTTGACCAATCAGAGCAGAGTAGGCTACTGAAAGGTGGGGTTTAGGCAGAGTGAGTCGTTGAACGGCTTCACACTAATCGTTTGGGGATCTCTGAGAAATGGGGTAATTTTACATTTATATTTTGAGTGTTTTTTGACCTTGCATGCATTTAAACCTGTTGTCCGGGACTTATAAACAGTGATAGGACGCTTAAAATTGTCATCTTACTGGCTCTTTAAACGGTACCGTCGCAGTGACAACTTTTGTACCTTAATTTCTGCACTGTAAAAAAATATTTGGTGAATTTTTTGTCATTTCAACTTACTATATTATTTATCTTGACTAGAGATGAGTTGTTATAACTTATAAAATTAAGTCTCTTTTTAATTATATTTTATAAGTTGTAGCAACTCATCTCTTAATGATAAATAATAGTAAGTTGACATGACTTGTAAATCTGAGTTGATTCAACAAAAAAATTAAGGAGGCAAAGATTTTTTTAAAGTGTGAGAGTTTACATAACTTCAGCTTTCATAATTGTATCATACAGATATAAGCACTGTTTATAAGTAGTGAGCTGCCTACATAGAAGCAGGGCAAAACAATGCCAATCTCAACCATGGTTTTACCCAGTTTTTGTAACAATAGTGATATTAAGGTTTAAATAATGCAGCTAAAGTTAAAAAAACCTTGGTTTTGAAAGTCAGTTCAACCTACTATTTTAGGTTTGACCTGTGATAAGTTGACATAATTTATAAAAAAGTTGAAATGGTTTATAAAATGGAAACTTAATTTGTTAAAGCAACATAAAAATAAATGTTAATTTGACAAAAATGCTGCATTTTTCAGAAATGTCACATCCATAAAGTTGTTTCCTCCTCATAAATCCACATACTAAAATTAAAAATAAAATAAATATTTTTTTTTTCTTTGAAGAGCCATTCCCTCTCCATTTGTTGGCAATTATGGCTTCTGGTTTGGGCATTTTATTACACAGAATTTTTTATTTAGTATGTTGTCTCCCAAAAACACATTTTTTTTATCACATCCATAACGCAAGCATGTTTCCCTCATTTAGTAAAAATAACTCAGACCACATACGTTTGACCCTTTCTCTTTGAATATTTCTATACTGGCATGTACAATACAAGAATGATATCCTCCCACATGTTACAGAGCCCAAATCTAAAAACAACTGAAAGCAAAAATAGATAGTGTCCTATAATTTGCCCTGTCACCCAAACACGCAAATACACAAACTCCCTCATTAAGTGATTTACAGTAATGCTGATGTAATGAAAACAAATTTGTACTTTTTTTTGCTAAGAAGTGAATGTGATTACCCTGCCCACACACAGGTTCATTAACTCCCAGTGTGTTTCAATACACAGACAATACACAGAGGGAAAAGATCGCAAAGTGCTTGAGCGTGTGCTTTACAGCACGTAGGCATTGGTGGAAAGGGAACGTGAGAATGAACGAGAAACAGTGCAAAAGATTCGTTTCGGAATGAGAAGAAATTGCCGGGTTCATTGTCTTGAGAGTCACAAAGGGAACGTTCTGAAATGTAGGCGCGTGCTTGAGTGCACTATTCTTGTCTAAGCTGTGACCCCAAAGCTTTCTTGACACCCAGTGACCCGGGTCAACACGAGGGTCACAACCCCTTAGATGCCGTAACATTGAGAAGCAGCAGTTTTTTCGCGTGAAGTGCATCGGCTGTATGCATTTTATCTCTAAAGTGCTCTCGGAGCACAAAGGTACGTTTTTGGTTAATAATCCGATATTCTTCTTTGGAAATGTGACTCTACAACTGTATGCATTTTTTAAAGTTGCTCCACAAGCAAAAATATGTTTTTATTAAATACATCAGTTCAAAGCTGTTTAGAAAATGTAAAGGGTCATGGTAGGCTCACCTGTGATCAAGTGAAAAGGTTAAAAGTGTTACCACTAGGAGGCAAATTATGTCTGGAGGCCATAGACCAGTCTTTACTATTATTCATGAAAGCCACGCTGATAGGACACAATCAATAGGAGAGCAACTTTTACATATCAAAAGTTTCATCCAGTCATAAAAAGCGTGTCTGCTTATTAATCATCCCTGAAAATACAACATGCAATGCAATAAATACAAAATGGGGAATCATTCTTTATCATTTGTGACCCTGGACCACAAAAGTAATCATAAGGTTAATTTTTTAAGGTATTTGACCTATGCAACTCGAAATGCAACTTTTTTCAAAAATCTGGAATCTGAGGGTGCAAAAATTATATATATTAAGAAATGTCCTTTTAAAGTGGCCCAAATGAAGTAGCACTGTATCCACTCACAAAAATGTAAAAAAAAGTTGTTTATATATTTACGGTAATAAATGTACAAAATATGTTTAGGAAACATGATCTTGACATGATATCCTTATGACTTTCGACATAAAAGTCGATAATTTTGACCCATACAATGGATTTTGACTATTGCTACTAATAAACCCCTACAACTGGTTTGGTTTTTCAGGGTCACATTTATCTTTAAACTTGTAACAAGGTAATTTCTCTTAATGAAAACTGGATTACTTTTCACAAGCATGTGAAAAAAGGTAATTGAAATTTGGCTCCCCTTGTGATGTCAGAAGGGGATCTTATTATAATAATACCGCCCTTTAATCTGCACTATCCAACTACGGCACTGGCATTAAGTGCCGAGAGAGAGAAAATAATTGACAGCACAATTAAGTATCAATTTTAACAAATCATCATTATGGTGATCAGTGTTTGCATTTCATCGGCTCATTTGCATTTTAAAGCATACACCCAAAAATGGCACATTTTTGCGCACACCTACAAAGTGGCAATTTTGCTGTAACCATTTATTTGTGGGGTATAAAACTTCACTAGGGCTGCACAATAAATCACACAGGATTGTCACAGGCATCTCGTCAGTAAAGCCAATTCCTTGATTAGTAGTAAATGGCCATCAGCTGCTTTCAGATGGAGCGACATTTACTACACAGAGCCGTAGTTTACTGACAAGCAAGGAAATATCGCATTAATAATCACAGGCGATTCATCCGCGATTATAACTGCAATATTCCCCGCTTATCAGTGAACTACGGCTCTGTGTAGTAAATTCCGCTCCATCTGAAAGCAGCTGATGGCCATTTACTACCGTTTTTACTGCCGTGATGCACATGACAATCGCATGCGATTAATCGTGCAGCCCTAAACTTCACATAAATACTCTAAGGACACCAAAGATTTATTTTACATATTAAAAAAGTCCCCAATGCATGTATGCAGTGCCCCCAATACCCTCGTTTTATTTTTTAAGAGTGTGCTTGTTTGCCTCTAGGCTGCATAACTAGCTCAACCAATAAGACTTTGTTGGTTAACCGGCTAAATCAGAACTATAAATATGTCAAATGTAAAATCTAGATCTCTTTCTCAATGACAGGCTGTCCAAACTTAACCCAAAACTACTGTGCAACATCAGGATGCGATCAGAAAATAGTTGATGTTTAATGGGCAGTTATGAGGAACAGGATTTTTGACCAAAGTGGTTTTCGGAGTAAACATCTACCCATGTCACTTTTTTACTATGTTTGGAGTCCTTCATCCAGCACAACAGAAGATTTTCATATTACATATGGTAACATTCACAGAGTTTAATGTTGTTTCGGCAAACTGCGGTCAAGCATGCGGGTCTGTCATATTGCATGACACAGCCAAGTGGTACGAAAGCATAAAACGCGATTTCCAGGAAAGACGATTCGTTTGGAAACCGCTGCAATCTGCGAGCCAAACAAAAACACTCGAGATTGAAGCATCACTGGTGCACTGTTCCACAGCAGAAGCACATCTAATGCATTTGTGTGCAATTAACACCTCTCCATGGATATCGCATGCTAAGATAATGAAGCAATCTGCAGCATCACCATTTATTTTGAAACCAAAAGCACAGGGCCGCGTTCCAGCATGAAATCAAACTTGGCAGGAGCGTTTAAGAAAGACGTTTCGTGTGTTACATGCTGACAGTTGTTAAGAAAATGTCTGTTTGTGTGATAAACTGACGATGCGACAATGTAGGACACAATGACACCTCAGCATCTTCTCAAGCATGCATCTTTTATAAAACACCGCATCAGTGTGACCGAGAGACACCATTTTGTTCACTGCTAAATATTTGGGCTGAGTCGCTTTTCAAGAAAGGTTGTATACTTGAGATTAGGCCTTTTTACGCAGTGTGTTAAATTTCTGCTCTTTCTCTTTTAGTTCACCTTTTGACAGCGGGCTTTGTGTACAGACTGTGGGAAAGTTTTCTTTCCTGGTGAGGTCATCCCTTTAAATCCCCCCCATACACACACACACACACCAGATCTGTTTCACTTAAACACACACACATAAAGAAAAGAGGAATACAACAAGGTCTTGGCTTTTATCTGTATCTCCATGTACACGCATCTAACTGTGATGCAGTTGCTGTATACGTTTTTTCTTAACATTTAAAATACATTTTAGTAACATTAAAGGTGCACTGTGTATTTTTTACAAGGATCTCTTGACAGAAATGCTAAATAATATACAAAACTATATTATCAGGGGTGTATAAAGATCTTTCATAATGAACCGTTATGTTTTTATTACCTTAGAATGAGAAGTTTTTATCTACATACACCGGGGGTCCCCTTACTTGGAAGTCGCCATTTTGTGCCAACATTTTTCTACAGAAGCCCTTAACGGACAATTTTTTGTATTAAGTTGTCTCCGATGATGACATGTTTGTCTGGTGGCGGCTACCGTAGCTTTTCTGTGTTTCAAAATCAAGGGGTGAGCAGTGGATTAAGCCGTTGGTTGCAATTCGCAACCTCACCACTAGATGGCGCTAAAATTTACACACTGCACCTTTAATGCATCAATCTGATGTCTAAAAAGGTTTGATTTTCATTAGGTTTCTTATTTGCATCTCTCAATCTCAAAAATATACAAAAATGTTTAGTATTTGCTATAGTTAACTGTAGTAACTATTGTAGTATACTGTGGTATAATTACTAATGTATACTGCACTTTAAGAAAAAATGGTGGTCAAAATATGTATCCCAGCTGTCACTGGCACGGTACCCTTTTCTCGTAAAGCGTGCATATTAGTATCTCAAAGGTATAGTACGTATTGATAGCTAATGTACCATTAGGTACAGCTGGGGTACATATTTTGACCATTTTCTGATAGTGTATAGTATTCTGTAGTATTTATTATAGGGAATTGATACACTGTAGTATACTAAAATATTTACTATGCTAAAAAACACTTTAGTATATATAACTTTTTCTACAGTCGAATCTTGTAAATACTATAGTTTACTATAGTATTGTTTCATGTGGAATGTGATGGACTCTATTATTATATGTGACAAAATATATGCACGGTTTGCTTGATCAACAAAAGTACTCCGTATTGCACGTCTTCCACGTACACCATGGTACCCTGTCTATCACATTTCATTCAAATACAAATTTTCAATGACCCTTATTCACCCCAACCCAGAAACAATTAAACTCAAGGTCAAAGTCTTTATAACATATAGAAAATAACCCCTCAGGACCACGCTTACGGCACAGCTCACAACATCCCTAATGGCAGAAGGTTGCCGAAAGCAAGCAGCAAGCTAAAACATGCGAAATGAAACGTACGCAAAAACACAGACGTTCATTGTAATCATAAAGAAGAATGCCTGACACACACACACACGAGTCTTTGTTTAAGAAGAAATATGTGTTATACACTCACGACTTTAATCAAACTTCCCCGACTGTGAGTCTTTTCCAATGTGTGTTTATCCAAACATGTGGAGACCTGCAGGGCGTTGAGATGAAGTGTGTGTGTGTGGAGTTGCATGACTGGCATTCCTCTCAATCAGACTGAAGCCCAAAGTAAAAGGTTAGAGAAACAGAAAAGTGAGAAAACACACACACGCGTACGGTCTATATTAAGGCCTACCGGAGGGTTTTGCCAGAAGGGGGCGCTCCGCTGAAGGAATACCGAGAATGCCAGTAATACCTGGAGAAAGCGATCCATTTAGATTGTCATTCATCTTGATGGCAGTTGCCTGCCTGGATTGTGCAGGACCCTTTATAAACTTTTAAAGGCAGTTTGAGACATAAATGATATGTGATTAATCAAAGACAAAGGGATGTGTTTGACTTGATGCGTATGACATTAAAGTACCACGAGAGTTATTTAAAAATGTATACTGCAACCCAGTTGGCCTACTTATACTATGCCCTAATAGTATGTACCATTTTTGAGTTGTAAAAGTACATACTGTTGAGTTCCTTATTCAGCCTGCCGACATATTAACGACATGTTGTGTTTTGATGCTGGTTTGCAAGTGAACACCAGCTAAACCAGCATCAGCACCAGCATTTGCACCAGCTAAACCAGCACCAAAGCAGCATTAGCACCAGCTAAACCAGCATTAGCACCAGCATCCCATGCTGGTCATACCAACATATGTTGTGTTTTGGTGCTGGTATGCTGGTGACCACCAGCTAAACCAGTATAGACCAGCATATTTCCCATGATGGTCCATGCTGGTTTGATGCTGTTTTTTTCAGCAGGGTAAGGACGTCGGCAGTTCGGCAAGTAAAAGGTAAGCTGTTTTAAACAACTTTGGTGTAGAAATGTGGACGTATACTTCAGGTGGGCTCGACTTTCAAGCAGCGTGCGTGTGTGTGGAAACGTACGTAAACAGTGCAGGGGTAAACGCGTCTTCTGTATTAAAACGTTATGATTGGCCCGAAGCTGTCAGCGCGGTCTGCTGTTGTACGTTCTTAATGCCGATAATCTATATTTTGTGTTCACACATAGCGCTTACCAGTAAATTACTTGTAATCTTACAACCTCTCTTTCTGGTAAATTGGCAGGATTGATTTACCTCACACATGCCCTGTTAACTGCAATTTACCAGTAAATTACCAGTGAAGACTGTATGTGTGAAAGGGACTAATATCATAATTTCACCTAGCCTGGGTGCCAGCCGATCTTAGCCCCGCCCACCACATTTCGAAAAACGGGAAGATCGGTCTGGCGTTTTTCCGTTGAGGAGCTACTATGCGAGTCCCAAAACTGGCCGACGAATCAAATTGTGAGAGCGGGCTTTATACGATGATGGACAGATGATCAACAGTAACATATCAACCACGTCACCAAAGAGCGCGTGCGTTGAATCTGTTTACAATGAAATGGCTGCCGCTAGAATTCAGATGTGTGGATTCTGACATTGAGTCTGTTCTAAAAGATATCGACAGAGCATTGATTTAAAAAGAGGAACAGAGAAACATGTCATTCCTACGGGATTCGGCAAAAGTTGATCGCACTTATGGAGGACAAAGTTAAAGAAGCAACTGAAATGAGTGTCACGGCGATGCAACTCAGCGCACGACGAGATGGATATAATTAGCGGTCATTGCCAGCTTCTTTTCGGAAGCCCGGAATCGTGACTGCTGAATAAGTGGAGGGACATGCTAGGCTCCGATATTTTTCAAGCCAACGTAATAGGTAGCTATCGTCGTGGATAAAGTTCACCTAACGTACAAATGGTAAGAGATAGCCTTACTGTATGACTTAGTAAATACTTAATGTTGTGATATAAATGAAATGTTGTAAACATAGTAGGTGTTGATGTACGTTCGCTAACTCAGACTTAGTATAATCACAATGATGTTAGTATCATTGTAGCGAAATTACTAGCAGTTCGGTCAGGCTGCAAAAGACGACATTTCAACATGTTACACACTCCGTTGCTCTGATTGGTCATAGGTCTATCCAATTGAGTGGAGAGCCATTTTTCGGTTGAGACACGCCTCATAATTTTAGCTCAATGGAGCGGTATCAGACTCAAATTCTGACTAGAATTGAGTATGACAACGTCAGGCTTAATTTCACCTGCTTCTGACTCACAGCCTGTAAGTAGTTTATGTTTTCATATTTTAAGAATTTACTACTGACTAAAAGTTTTGAGCAGTGTAGAGCAATTCTTGTTTGTCGTTTATACAATCACAAATGCAGACATGGTTTTATGTTTTAGTATCCTTACCTTACCAATCTGTTATGTTCTGCAGCCGCGCTGGCAAAGCTGATCGATCAGCTTGTTCATCTGCATTTCTGGATCAGATTCAGCTTGTATTGATAAGGTAGAAAAGATGATGTTAATATGGTAAAGAGCGTCACATTTCCGGTGTCAATCAGGCCAATCAGAGTACACTTCACTTTTCAGAGTGATGAGCTTTGTACAAAATCAACATGTTTCGGGGAGTCAGGGCATAGACAAACAACAATAATGTATGGTATGCGGAAAATATACCGTGCTCTTTAAAGAATAGTGAACATGCTTTAAACATGAGAAATTAACAATTAGCCAACAGGCTGATATCCAAAACAGATAATATGTAAACAAAGCACAATTTTCATCTGAAATTATGTTCCTTTTAATTTGAACAATCTACCTTTTTTGAGGTTCTTTATCCTGTGTAAATTTGTAAAACGATGTATTTTATGTGTTTTGATTGCTGAATGATCAGCATCCTGATACAAAACAATAGGTTTAACGCGCACCCTCTGGACATCTATTTATATCCCTACAGCCTCGGTTTGGAATCAACATGGCAGCGGACTGAATAAAGCGTATGAATTTACACTTCCAATTTTCACTTAAAACAATAGACCATTCACTCGTTTAAATGCTCTATGGGACATACTCATTCTAATTTCAAATACTATTTAGGATGGATAGTATGCAGATTGGGACGCAGTGATGTCATGTGGTGCTGCAAAAACCGACAGGCGGATGACATCACAGTACCGCAAGAGTGAAGTATTTTGATGTCATCCGCCTGTCGGTTCTTGCAGCGCCACATGAAGTCGAACAAGTCTCATCTTGTCGTATTTTTACGTCATATGGCTAGGATTGCCGACTTTCCAGTATTTTATTTGTCCCGGACGGGACGTCCCACATCCTGTTTTTGGACTGCTAAGCTGATCTAACCAGTGACTGATACAACAGGCTTGTTCGACTGCATGTGGTGCCACAAAAACCGAGAGGCAGATAACATTAAAATCTCACAAAAGTGATTCGAGAAATCATACAGAGGAGACTGCTATCGAAATGCTCTCGCGGTACTTTGATGTCATCCAACAAAAGGGTTAAATACACTGTATACACAAAATCATATCCGCACTGCTGCAGCAGGCCATTTTTTGTCCCGTATTTCAGAGCGAGAAAGTTGGCAACCCTAGTCAAGACAGTCTCCCAAGCTGAGCTATGATATAAAAAGCAGCAATAAACTGATAAAATGCTGATAAAAGAAATGTATAGCTTGAATTGTTTTGGATAAAAATATACGGCAAATGTAAATATACCTGCAAAATACATGGCTACTTTTCATCAGCCATCAATGCACAACGTTTCTTCAATCCAGATGGTGTAGTTATGACATCTACCAGCAGGGGTTAACTGGGTCATGCTAACCAGCCAAACCTTGACCCCTTGAGGAATCCAACCTGCTGCTGACTCACAAAATTCTTCAGTTTCTTTTTGTCTCATTCTTTCTTGTAATCCCCCCTCCTATCTTGCCCCAAACCCAAATAAAAGGCACAGTTTTGTTTAATCAGTAATCACATTTGAACAAGTGAGCCTCTTTCCGTCCAAACCTCTGAATAAGCAAACCATTATACTCCACTGCTCTCTCTCTCTCTTTCTTTCTCTCTTTTACCAGAGAACAAGGTAAGCTGCCACCGGCAGTCCACCACATGATGCTGGATGGATGTATTATTGACAGGTGTTACTGAAAGAGGTGTCCTGAGTAATCTACTTGTCTCTCTCGTTTAGTACCATACTATTTCTTTATTGGATTCTTTCCATGTATGTTACAGTCAACAAAACATTCATTTACATAGCAATACAGTTAGGCAGTATACTAACCAAGTGTCTCCACAAAACATCCTGAACATTTAAAATAATACGAAGCAAATATAAATATATAACTATAGACTATATGGCTATATCCGCTTCAGATGATTTCCATGTGAAACATTTAACGCAGACTTTTCATCATACAAAAACCATATTATACACGCAGAATTTATAGGCATGAATTTGCACTATTCACATAACAAGACCTTAAACAAATGTTATCCATATCAACTGTATAGTAAAACATATACGAGTAAAAGATGAGTATACACATATGGATTTCAATGATAAATATTTCCAAATATATAAACAAGGTCAGTTTATATGGCAGCCAATAATTGGATAAAACTGTTTGGATGTCCCTTATAAACAAAAAAGTACACAGATTAACGAAAATGTACTGAATATTTTGAACGAATAAAAAAGTAATATATGATCATTTACACACATATATATAAAATTGAAGATATTAAAGTAAATTGGTATGAAGATGATGAGTTCTTTGGTCGACTTATATCGAGAGAAATTACATCTCCATCATTTTAATAGATCAACCTGTTCAATAAAACAAAAATGGACCTCTGAAATACTGCAAACAGTACTAAAATAAAATCACTGTTAGTTGAATTTTTCATTCCCTTAACTTTGATTTCGAGCAGGTTCAGTTCAAGAGTGATCGTGAAAAAATCTGGAAATCTGGAAAAGGAATCTGGCTCCCCCTACTGGATTTGACATGTGGTGCAACGGACGTGGATTTGGGACCATACAAAAATGTTGTCCTGGCATCTGCCATAATGAAAAGTCTGATGAAGTCCCCAAAGGTATAGCCAGTAACCCGCCAATAAAACAGTTGTCCTGGGCCCCCTTAAATGTCACAGCAGCTTTTTCAGCCATCTCCAAAAAACAGAGTGTTTAAATGTCTGATCAACGATCTCTCATCTGTGTTGCTGTGCAGTAGGAATCTAGGTTTGCTTTCATTTGGTCTTCTGAGAGCCTATCATCACCTTGGAGACAAAGTTGACGATGGCACTGGCCGGCTGCTCAGGGTCGTGTTCGGCAAACAGGTGACATATGTTCTGTGTACTGCTTAGGCTTTTACGTGCGATGAAGCCGAAGATCCTGTTACACACAAACACACGAGCACAACAATAAATACATGTTTAATCTGGCACATAATTAATGCTATTGCTGAGATAATACTGAGATAAACAAAAGTGATTGGTGAAGAATGAGTAGACGATGGAGTTAGACTCACTTTGCAGATGTGCAGCCATCTCGTGTCCACCTTGAAACAGAGCAGTAGAAATGTCAGAACATCTTACAAAATCCCATGAATCACATACAACAATTACAATTTGACTAAGGGACCAGGGATCAAATCTAGAAAACAAATGAAGAGCTCAGATGCAAAACCCTGCAAAAGTGCTTTCTTGTAAATGAGCATTTATTTCAGGCACTTAATGGATTTTGCCAAAAAAACATGGCACTTAGTATACGTTCACAAAATACTCAGGCCAAGAGCATCCGGTTAATATCTTCATCTCATTTTTTTATGGATGTGGCGTTTAGCGGCTTTTGCATCTGAGCTCCTCAAATGCGAGCTCCTCAAATGTAAACTCCAATGCATTGTAAGTCACTACGGAAAAACTGTTTGCCACAATGCATAAATGTAAATTTTGTTATATTATAATTTAACTACTAATAGTTTAACATCTAATATGGTAAAAAAGACTTGTGTGTCCAAACATCCAACAACTATACATTGTAAAAAACAATTCGCTGGATTCCCCCAAAAATATAGTGCACCATTTTTGCATCCACTTCTTTAAGTAAGTTTTACTTGAAATTTTAAGCAATTGCATAAAAAAAGGATGCAAAAATTATGCACTATATTTCCAAGGAAATCCAACAAACCACCCTTCACAATGCATAGTTGCTAAATACTTGGACACACAAGTCTTTTTACCATATTTTCAGTGTACTGTGGATAATCTGTGAGTATATTACATACTTCCTGTCCTGGGGATCCAAGGCGCAGAATATCACTGTATTGACGGCGTAGTGTCTCCTAAAGAACAATCTGTACACAAACAATATGCAAAAATTACAGATCTACACTAAAAAAATAAATTTATGGCACATTTCCAGTTACGTAGATTCTGCAGTGTATGTGTAGCTGTCTAATCTAATGAAAGAATGTATGATGTTTGTTGATAGCAGGAATAAAACAATGGTTAGCTTGTGTGTTAGTGTATGTGACTTAATATGTTTGTAAGTGAAACCTGTCATTATCTTAACAAAAGTATATTCAGTATATCTCATTAGGCGGAGTATGTATTTAAATCTGAAATAATTGTCTAATATAAAACTTGTAGCGATGTTTTTTAATCTTAAAGGATTAGTCCATTTTCTTAAAAGAAAAATCCAGACAATCCACTCACCACCATGTCATCCAAAATGTTGATGTCTTTCTTTGTTCAGTCGAGAAGAAATTATGTTTTTTGAGGAAAACATTGCAGGATTTTTCTAATTTTAATGGACTTTAATAGACACCAACACTTAACAGTTTTTTTCAACGGAGTTTCAAAGGTCTATAAACAATCCCAAACGAGGCATAAGGGTCTTATCTAGCGAAATGATTGTCATTTTTGACAAGAAAAATAAAAAATATGTACTTTTACATACCACAACTTTTCGTCTAGGTCCGGTCCAGCGCGACCTAACGTAAATGCGTAGTGACGTAGGGAGGACAGGTGTTACATATATAAAACGCACATTTGCGGACCATTTTAAACAATAAACTGTCACAAAGACATTAATTAGTATCAGTTGACATACAACAACGTAGGAACGGTCCTCTTTCTCGACACTTGTAAACACTGGGGCGGAGTTTCGCGTTCGTCCTCTGTGGCCTCTTGACGTCATGACGTATTGCGTCGGGTCACGCTAGCGCATCACGACCGGATCTAGACGAGAAGTTGTGCTTTAAAAGTGTATATTTGTTTTTTTTATTGTCAAAAATGACAATCGTTTCGCTAGATAAGACCCTTATGCCTCGTTTGGGATTGTTTATAGTCCTTTGAAACTCCGTTGAAAAAAACTGTTAAGTGTTGAGTTAAGTATTAAATGTTGGGCTCTATTAAAGTCCATTAAAATTAGAAAAATCCTGCAATGTTTTCCTCAAAAAACATAATTTCTTCTCGACTGAACAAAGAAGGAAATCAACATTTTGGATGACATGGTGGTGAGTAAATTATCTGGATTTTTCTTTTAAGAAAATGGACTTTTGAATCCTTTAATGTTAAATATTTCCCCAAATATTTAAATGAGCTATTTTTGTATATATTTAAGAAAGATGTTAAGTTCACATATCTGTTTTTCTAAAAAACAGTGCTATAGCCAGTTATTCTCTTTTTGAAATGGTACTTGTTGGTCGGAATGTCTGTTTTTGTTTTGGTCTGTGTAATCCCGCCCACTTTACCCAATAATGTATTTCGACCGCAATGAGACCGCAATGGGAGCTCACGTGAGGTATATCCACACGAGTGGGTTTGTAATTTGCAAACAACAAATACATTGCAAGCGTAAAATTTAGCAGATCAAGGTATGCTGCCAGGGACGGATTGGCAATCTGTGTGTTCTGGAAAAGTCGGAAAAAAAGTCTAATAACGCAATATGAACAGCCAACAGCAGGGGCACTTATACGATCACTTATTTGATGCTACATGTAAAAAAACGACCACAGCCTGGTCATGATGAGGGACAGACAGAGTTAACTTCACATCAGCAAGAGGTCCTGTAGTAGCAGGACACATGACATTATAATATAATATAATTGATTTCTTTCATTGACTTTATTGTAAATGAGAAGTTGTAGTGAGCTCGTTTTTTTGCTAGAATGAAGACTAAGGTATTGAATTAAACGTGAAAATATCAGGCATGCATTGCTACCACTCTCTAAACGTGCTAATGTACAAGAAAGGGGGCTAAATAATTGACCAAATATTAGTTTAACCAAAAATTCCTGTCTTCCATCGGAGTGCAGTTTTTTTCTGTCTTTCATATTTGGGTTTAGTATTGTGGAATTGGCAAAGACCTGGTGATTGTTTTTGATACCTTTACAGACAAAATGAATAGGGTCTCACCATTTTCATTATTTCACAGTCTTAATATAAATCAAAGTGTAATATGACATTGACAAAATATTAAATAACCTCGTCTGATAGTCTGACAGTATTGTGGCATAGTATCAGGACATCCTAGTGTCTGTTGTGCACGGGTAGGGGCGAATGGCCGGATGATGGGCCTATTTGGGAGAAAGTCCAGGGCTGTTTTTTTAGCCCCAGTCCGTCCCTGTATGCTGCCCATTGTCAGTTATGCTCCTGGGTCTGGCAACCCAAAAGGGGGGGGCAGATATTTTTAATTTAGACTGCGTTACCAAGTTCAGCCACTAGAGGTCAATGCTAAATACAGCTCTTTTAACAGGGACATTTCACAAGACTTTGTATTAATGTTCTTTTAATTCGGCAGCTACACACTTTTTAAATTATATTATTAAATTCACACAAAGTTGTGACTTTTACAGAAGGATAAACAACCAACCGCTCATAGCAGGTCTATCTTAACATGGTATAGTTCATTTTTTGGTCTTAAAAAAAGATTTTATGCTTTGTACTGAACTTCAGCTAACTTCTGCCTGTGATGTTTTGTTTATCAGGTATGAAGCTGTGGATGTGTATAGAGAGCAGGAGAGAGAGAATGAGAGAGAGAGATTTTGACTCACTTCCTCTGGTTGTCTGTGAGCGTAATTCCCTGTGCAGACACTTTAAAGTGAACGACAGTGGAAGTGGAGGGAGGATCCATACTGAAGATCACAGTGGTGGCTTTCTGTACACCCTGAACTCCTGTTAAAGACTCCAGCTCCACACTGCCCAGGAACCACACGTTACACGCTAGACACCACACAATACAAACAATAACACATAGATTAGTTTCTACTGAACACCAAGTGTAAACTCACACATAAATACCAAGCACGGTGTACTTATTTACCTGCTCCCTGTTTCAGTAGCTCAGCTGCGGAGTTTGTTGATGTTTGTGTTTGAGATTCATTTAGTTCTTCAAGTGGGTCTAGAAAAAAAGTATTTGGTTAGCATTTAGACAGACAACAGCAAAAACACGCACAGACGTACACAGATATGAGTACCTTTGTTGGGGATGATGAGTTTGCAGGGTAATGCCAAGGGTGTGATGGAATGCTGACACACCAAAGCTGTGAGACTTCCTGTACATAGAGGACACACAACCACATTTATCAATCATTTTAAAATACATTTTATTGCATTTTGCATACACTACATTTATCAAAATGGCATCTGCTCCTTCAGATTTTTAAACCAAGAGGATTATTTAATTCAACTTAAATTTTATTTAAAACCAATAAAGTCTAAAATTGCTTTCTGTTGCCTAAATGGTTTATTTATTTGAAGAATATTGGACATTTTTCTTCAAACTATTAGAAAGGGAGAAAAAAATGGTTATTTCAAGTACATTTGATTGAAAGGTCCTTAGTGGAACCAAAAATGGTTCTTCTGAATCTAAGGCAGTGTTTCTCAATCCTGATCCTTGAGTACCCCCTTCCGGAAAGTTATAGGCCCTGTCCCAAATGGCGCACTTCATGTGAACTTTCGGTCTTGTGGCCTTAAATTGCGCGTTCTCGCTTAGTCTACGAGTCCGTAGGGTGTCCCATCTGTCATTTTTACGCTTTGAAGTTTGCTCATCAGTGCCTCCTTTGCCCCCTTAATGCGGTCTTCAGCGAACCCCGCACTGCAGCAGGCTTCGCGCACTTTGCCAACCCAGAAGTCCTTGCGAAAGGGCAATCAGACCAATCAGGTGACGGAAGGGAGGAGTTCACACTGACGGGCAACTTCTCTACCTATTTCCGGTGTGATGCTCGAGTCTGTCCCAAAATACAACTCCGGTGCACCCACGTAGACTCGCATCAAGGGTCCCTAAAGTCTGGACTACGTGATGTCATCAAAGTGTGGACTCTGAGGAGGACCACAAGTCCGGAGTGTGCCATTTGGGACAGGGCCATAGATGTCTCCCTATCTAACACACCTGATTTTACTCAACAGCTTGTTAGGGAGACATGTTATCCATTCTGGAAGGAGACTGATTAGTTGAATCAGGTGTTTTAAATCTAAAACTTTCTGGAAGGGGGTAGCCTACTCGAGGACCAGGATTGGGATAAACTGATTTAATGCATCACTTTTAAGAACCTATCCTGGAACTTTAATTTTTAAGGATCACCTTTACAAAATAATATCCACTAGAGGGGGCTCAAGATCATCTAAAATCGTGTGGCTCTAACACATTCTCATTACCATACAAGCAGATACTTACCAAAGTATGGTTCATTGGGGCAACCTTTTAACCGCACACCTTTCTGTGTGCATTCAATCAGGAAGTGTCGCACGAGTTCATTGGACAGATCTCCCGCTGTGTACAGAGACAGGAAATGACATCATGACATTTAAAATGACCTTCAATCATGAATGCAACAAGAGCACAGTATGTGGAAAATGAACACAGAGATGTGACCACCAAAATTTGACAACTCTTACTGTTGGTCTCTCTTCTTAACAGGCAGCAATAAACATAAATGAAATGCAAACTGAGACCCTCTCTCACCTTTTTCTCTCCTGTTCTCACGTCTATAGTGTCAGATCAGATCTCAAAAATGTCTCAATATCAGTATTTTTAGTAAGAAGTACTTCTCATTTAATTCTATTAAGATCAAATTATATGCTATCCACATTAATTTTATATCACTTGCTGTATGCCAACAATTGTCCCTGCTCTATATTTCTCCCAAGGAATGTTTGGAGAAACACGAGACACTGTTGTTCCTTAAATAAAACAACTGAGAATAGATGGCATTTGCATTATTTACGTTATGATTTTTTTCTTGAGGTCCACTTCAAATGTTAGTGCAAGTGTTCTGCACCAGAACACTTTAGTGTTTTATGATCCTTTTCAAAATACTCTCTAAACCTAAGATATAAACATGACCTTTTTGCTGCAGTGCATTAAAGACTTCTCCACGTGTTGCATGTAAAATGAGACACAGTCCTGTGCTGCTCTTACTGGTGAAGAGTCCAATATAGTTTTAACTGTCCCATCATTCAATGACAGCCTCTTTGTACTTTGTAATTCTTACACTTTGACAGGATCACAAAACAACTGCCTGGAAATGTGCAGCACAAACACCTGTCAGACTGTTACCAATAAGGGAGCTTGTTAAAAATAAACATCAGCCGCTTATTTTCAACTCTGGCATTCTTCAGAAGGATACTGGAGGTGCAAGACCTTATATTTCATACTAATATATTTTTGTAACACTTTACAATACGGTTGTATTTGTTACAAGGTTGTAACATTACTAAATGCATTAGCAAACATGAACTAACAATGAGCAATAGCTTATAGTTTACCTGCATCTACAGTGGTGAAAAAACTGTTGGCCCCTTCCTGATTTTTTTTCTTTTTTGCATGTTTGTCACACTTTAAATGGACATTGTTTTGAAAATATAGAGGTAAACATTTGATTCTTACCGTTTTGAAATCGATTCAGCTGATCTCCGGGTCTGGCGCCAGCACCCCCAGCATAGCTTAGCACAACCCACCGAATCTGACCAGACCATCAGCATTGCGCCAAAAAAAAACAAAGAGTTTTGACATTCCTCCCACCCAAAACTTGACTCCTCTGTAGTTAAATCGTGCACTAAGACCGCCGCTGCAGCAGGCGTAGTGATATTACGCACTGACCGAAAATAGTCCCCTTGGTTACTTTCAACAGCATGGGACTATTTTCGGTCAGTGCGCAACACCACCACGCCTGCTGCAGCCGTGTTACATAGCAAAGTCCTTGATTATTACGCCAGAATGAGAGTATAGTTCCTAGCCGTATCTGCCTAGAAAATCACAACTTTTAATTTTCTGTCAGTCTTAGTACACGATGTAACTACAGAAGAGTCAAGTTTTAAATAGGAAAAATATCAAAACTCTTTGGTTATTTTTAGCATGATGCTGATGGTCTAATCAGATTCAATGGATTATGCTAAGCTATGCTAAAAATGCTAGTGCCAGATCCGGACATCAGCTGAATGGATTTCAAATGGTAAGAATCAAAATGTTTAACTCTAGGGGAGCTGGAAAATTAGCATATTTTTTAAAAAAAGTGGATTGTCCCTTTAATGTTTCAGATCATAAAACAAATTTAAGCATAAACACAACATGCAGTTTTTTAAATTAAGGTTTATATTATGAAGGGAAAACAAAATCCAAGTGTGTGTGTGTGTGTGTGTGTGTGTGTGTGTGTGTGTGTGTGTGTGTGTGTGTGTGTGTGTGTGTGTGTGTGTGTGTGTGTGTGTGTGTGTGTGTGTGTGTGTGTGTGTGTGTGTGTGTGTGTGTGCCTTCCTTCCTCTCATTGAGAGAAACACTGTTGACAGAGGGGCTTTGGATATGAACGCTCCAGCTGTGTTCACATTAGCTCTTCATCACACAATAGTGTTTGTAAGTACGGCTCATCAGGGTCTTAAACTCCCTGAATATCACACCACAGTTCATTCAAGTTTTCCTGTGCACTTATATCCAGTGCAGGAATGATGTCATAACTAATAAGTCAGCTTAAGCATTCCCTTACCTTTTTTGCTTTGCTGCAGAACCGAGGGTGGGGGCGTGGCCACCTTCATGGCCAATCCGTATGCTCCTCTGAACGAGTGACTGTCTCTGATGATGAACGAACCCGGTTCTCTATCCTTGAGAATGGCAATAGCTAAAGAATAAGTAAAATGGGTTATATTTATGCTAATTGCCAAAGCGGACAGCATATAGAGCTATACAATGACAATAAAAAATTTCAATTCAATAAATATCTTAATTATCCCTACCTTGCTCTCTGGAAATGTCTGGTTTGTACCAGAACTTTGTCGTATCCTGAACAAACTTCACATTTTCAGGTTTAGTGGCCATGAAATCTGCAAGTCAGTAAAATCACATTATACACAAGTCTACAAATATAACAAATTTGGCCTTCTGCACAGATACGGTTCTAACCTGGACTCGGTGTGGATCTCGTAGGTGAAGTGTTATGACTGGCAAACGATGCACTGAGACCACTCCTGCTGAGCGGGAAACTCAATATGGTCTCTGACCCCTCTGTGCCTCTTCTCTTCAGGGGTAGAAGTGGAGGCTGGGACACATCCAGACCCAAGGCCTCAAGACCCTCGACTGCCTCCAACAGGCTGCTCTCCAGTCCTCCGATGTCCATTGAGGAGGACAGACTGCGAGGTGCCCCCCGTGGGGAGCTGTGAGAGTTTGGGGCGGAGAGGTTGAGTGGTGGGGAGGGCTGTGGGGTGTAGTGGCTCAGGGGGGTGCTGGAGCCACCTTCTAACCAGGAATGAGCTGTTGTGGGGCTATACGGATAGGAGGAAACAGCAAAAGTTGACTTGTATATCCTGTGCATAGACAAACACGCCCCACGGTGTGTTTGTACGCTGTTAAATATAGTTTACATTAGACCACACATGTAGCCTGTTGTTCTCGAAACAATAGCATTATCATTCCAGAGCGAAGAAAAAACACAAATGCGATCACTTAAGTATTTCAATTGTTTCTCAGACATGAGATGAAATGGAGAGCAAATAGGGAATTTTGCTCATGTCTCCTGTCTGTCAGATCTTAGCAACCTCAAATGTGTCTCTATTTAAGTTTCAAAGGAGATCTTAAAATTTCCCAATCAATTAAACTTTTTTTTGTTAGAAAGCAGACGGTCTGTTCTTTCATTTGGTATATTGTATGTTTATATATTTAAAGAAGAAAATTTTCTGGAAGGCATTAAACTTTTGTGAAAATCCTGAAAAACGCTGGCGCTGACTGGCAACTTTTTAAAAAAAACGCTAGCGGCGAAAGAGTTAATGGACTTTAATGGACCCCAATACTTAACAGTTTTAATGCAGTTTAAAATTGCAGTTTCAGAACAGGTTCAAAGGACTCTGAACGATCCCAAATGAGGCATAAGGTTCTTATGTAGCGAAACGATTGTCATTTTTGGCCAGACAAATAAAAAATATGAATTTTTAAACCACAACTTCTCATCTATCTCCGGTTCTGTGACGCCCCAGCCCCACCTCACGTAATATGTCATCACGTCAAGAGGTCACGGATGACATATCGAAACTACGCCTCAGTGTTTACAAGTGTGGAGAAAGAGGACCCTTAAGACGTTGTTGTATGTGGAATGATACTAATTAATGTCTTTGTGGCAGTTTATTATTAAAAATGGTCCGCAATTGTGCGTTTCATATATGTAACAGGTTACCTTTCCACGTCATTGCGCAATTACGTGAGGTAGTGCTGGCTCATCACACAGCCGGAGGAAGAAGAGAAATTAAAAGTGCATATTTTTTGCCAAAAATGACAATCGTTTCGCTAGATAAGACCCTTATGCCTCGTTTGGGATCATTTAGAGTCCTTTGAAACTGCAATTTTAAACTGCATTAAAACTGTTACAGGTTGGGGTCCTTTAAAGTCCATTAAAATGAGAAAAATCCTGGAATGTTTTCCTCAAAAAACATAATTTCTTCTCGACTGAACAAAAAAAGACATCAACATTTTGGATGACATGGTGGTGAGTAAATTATCTGGATTTTTTTTTTAAGAAAATTGACTAATCCTTTAAGTTTGGGCATAGCATTACAATGAAAAACAGCAGTTTTGGATAAACATGATACAGCTACGTCCTAAATCCTTGAAATGTTAGGTTTAGGGTTAGGTTTGAGGCTAAGAGCGCCCAACCGGCGAGATTTTGTCTGTATCCCTTCTAGACACCATAAAATTGGAGGTCCTGATTGGTTCTTAACTTTGATTGACATCTGTACCTGTCTGTATTGACCAACGGGCTCGGGGTAGACATAGAGTGCATGGATCCGAACATCCTCTGACAGGAGGCGGGACTTCCTGTGACATCAGAGTGAAAGAGCTCTCCATCTGACGACATGGATGCGTGCGTCATGCTGTCCACAAATCCTCTCGACTCTGCAAAAAGACAAATAGCAGGAGCTTTAAGACCTGGACTTGCACGTTTAACCAATTATTTTCTGTAAGATTCCTTTCTGTATGAGCAATTTATTATTGCACGCCTATTTGAGTTACCTGCTACTAGTTGCCAAATACAGGTCATAAATCAAACGGTGTTAGTGGCTAAATCACTGCAGGGGAGTTGTAGTGGTTTGGCAGAAGCCCATACGCATTCTTCAGATTGTGCACATAACAAAACCACAGGGAAGGGACCCTCGAGGAATTTCACTTTGTTTGTCTCACATTCCTCTCACTCTCTGTTTGGATACTAGCGAGCTATAATCTAATTAATTTTATGGGCGTATTTAAAACATTTTTGTGACACTGCCTTTGAAAACCCAGCTGTTTATTGTTTTCTATATAAAATCATAATGTGAAGAACATTCTGTGAAAATATAACCTTGATATATTAAACATTGACTGAGTAAGGTTATGTCAAAGATTAAAATCATACTGTAATGTATGGCTTTGATGCTAGTTTATTATAGAATTTGTGCCTTTTCACAGACAGGCTCACATTTCAGCTTCTTGCATTCAAAGTTTATATTTAAGTCCTTAATGCGGTTGCGTTCAGATGCAGTTCAGTTATTTATGGGTGTGACAACCGCATTCTATAACCAAACTCACACCCCGTAAATTTTTGGATCTCACAACCGCATATACGGAGAACCCTGCTGTGTGAACGGAACCATCACGTCACCCGTCGCTCTCTGTCTTTAAAAATGTTACCAGGAATACATGTAAACATAAACACACACACAACATCTGGACACTTAAAGACTCAGATCATAAATGTTACTATAAATATAGCTCATAACTTGACCCACCCAGAAAACCCAAAAACTCATTCCCATGCAGGGTGCACGAATACCAAATGATTCCTCCCAGAGATTCATCTGGTTTGCCTTTGGAATTCCATCCCATTCAAAATCAAGACAGGGGCTGTACACTGTATATGTATTCCTGGCACACATGTATGGTGCTATTTTGTATTTTTACGAAGAAATGCATTTATAGGTTAGAATTTGCCAGAAATCTAATGATCTATCCACTAATCCAAACCAAAAGGATCAACAGATGTTAATGTCATATGAGGACTGAACCATCCGGCGATCCAAAAGGTCAATGGTCTGTTGAACTAAAGTAGCTCTTCAAAGAAAAGGGAAGACCCCTGGAGAAGAAACGTTCTCCAGGCAGAATAAAAAGGTCGGTGGATCCACCCTACCGAAATGAAAAACAGCTTAAACCACCAAAAAACCAAGAAACCACCTTATGCTGGTTTAAGAAGGTCTCCAAGCCTGTCCAAGCGTGTGTTTAGATGATCACCAGTCTGATCTCACAGGCTTACCAGGTAAATAGGAGCCAAAACCTCTATAAAACCATCAAACGGACCAGCCTAACCAAGCTAGACAGAGCCAAGCCTGTAGACCACTGCAGGACATAATTCATGTTTTCCTCTCCATCTCAAACTGAGAGGGTACAAAACATCCTCAGTGTTTTAAATAGCCAGACAACTCACAAATGACTTCACACACGTCTTTCTGTCCCCAAAAAACAGTGTATTTGTTTGTGTGCAAGTCTCCTGAAAGCGTAAGCCTTGATAATATTAATATTGCTTGTGGTTTGGTTGTCGAATGAATATGAACGATGATTAAAGTTTATGTAAGTGTGTTTGCGAGTACGTCTGTTAAACCCATGGCTTTCAGAAATAATGTCCTGCATGCCACAGAGACAAAGGACGACTTCAGTTTTATAGACTTAACAAACTCTCCATTCAGAGGAGGAATGCACACATACACACACACGCAATGAGCCAAGCTGAAAAATGTCCAGCTGTTGTGATCAAAGCCCTAAAGCTGAAAAGAGAATGTGTGCAGAGAAAGAGAGAGAATTTAATGCTTTCTAGTCAAAAGCATTTCACCAATGATATAAGAGACTGTCAAAAATATGTCTGCAATAGCTCACAAGACTTCAGCTTCAGTTCTATGATCTCAGTTTTATACTCAACACCTGGGCTTTGTCTCAGACATCAGATGCTATTGTGATCACATACAGAAGATATTTATTGCCGGAGTGTAAAGATCTGTCGGCTGAAAGTTCTGCACAACAGGAGAAGTTGTCTGTTCATTAACCAAACATGCAAATCAGAAACCACAATTTCCATTTTATAGGTATACACACACACACAACACTAGTATGATCTTTCACACATAAAGATGTATCACGGCCCAAAATTTTCTCCAAACAATGCATGTAAGAATAAAACAGCTTGTTTCGGGTCAGTTGCCTGGAAGTCATAATACTGTATAAGTAACATATTAGGACAGAAATATTATATTGTATTGTGACAGTGATTCCGGAAAATGCACTATAAAAGTGTCCCGGGATTTGTCCTGGCCAGGATAAGTTTATTTTAATCCATTTACACTGCTGGTGATTTTCTAGAGTCTGTGTATGTTCACACTCATCCCATGAAGATCCCGTAAAGAGACGTGACATCAAGATGTGATGTGTAATGTAACTGTAATCATGCACTTGGTGGAATATTTGTTGCAGCATCCTAAATTTCCTTATGATCTGCAATTTCTCTCTCTTTTGAGGTGCAATGCTTGTGCGTTTATTTATTCAATCATACATAAACTAACGCATTGCGTACCATTCGATTAAGCTGGTGAACAATCTCTGCTTCAGGCCATTGCATGATGAACTATGTCACTGCGACAACACAACATGCATTGTTCCTGCGTTTTGTTTATATAGGACTCATTCGGGAAATTATTACAGTAATGTTAACAAACGCAGCATTTAAACGATTTTGTTTTGCAAGTCAATTCAACATACTATTTTAAGTTTTGGCTTTAAGTAAGTAACATATAAATATATGTTGATTTGACAAAAATGCTGCATATTTTTACAGTGAAGGTCCTTATCCCGGCACCAATCTTGGGATCAATTCCCGGACGGGTTTGCGTTCACACAGAAGGCACACTGTAAATTCTATGGCAAATTTCTGGGATCAACCATCTGTATGAACCGAGTTTATGATTCTTCCTTCCAAGGAACTAATGAAAACATCTGTCATGACTCATGCATCTTCAAACAACATTTACCTCAGTGGAAAATTTACCACAAAGTTAAGTTTATATAGTATGCCAGACGTAAACCAGAAGTCTGGTTCTTGCTGGTCTCCTAGCCTAGTTTCAGCTGTTGCAGCAAGGTGGTTTTATAGGGGTTTTGAACACCTTATAGCTGGTCGGACTGGAAGACCAGATGACCCACCAGCTTAAACCAGCTTGGATTAGCTGGTTGACTGGTCCTAGCTGGTTTAATATGGAAGTAGCTAAGTGAAGGTGGTCCTCTCAGCCTGGCAAAGCTGGTGGGTCGGCTGATCCCCGAGCTAAGACCAGCTAAAAAGTGACCAAAATCCCTCTAAAACCAGCATGCTACATCACCTTATCCGGCTGAAACTAGGCTGGGAGACCAAATTTAGTGGACTTTTTAGTATTGTGATCATTTTTGCTATTGGCTACAGGTATGCAAAGCAAAAATCATCAAATAGAAATTTTCTAAATTTATTCCCCATTGGCAGGTGTTGAATAATGCATATACCCAAACATACAACTTAAGGATCAAACAGACAACTACCCATGTGTGACTCTGAAATGAATATGACTTAAAAGAAACACACCAACTTAAGTACAGTGCCTGGTTGCATGAAGGTCCTTACACAAAGAAATCGCTTAGTTATAAGGTTAAGGGTACCCTTAATAAAAAATGGGTTGCAAGAAAAACTATACCGTGAAATACTTAGTTTAAACACTTAGGTAAGGGTGACAGTTAAGACCTTTGTTGCAACGCTCTTAAAGAAATCCCTTACCTCAGGGATTTATTCTCCCTTAGGGAAACCCTCACTTAAGGAGTTTCGTGGAACCGGGCCACAGATCTGTTCAGTATGTTCAGATCAGTCATATATTTTTATTTACTGTAGGAGCAACCACATACACTAAATGTCGCCTTGGGGTTCTAAGCATGCGTCATAATCGCCGCCATCTTGGAACAGGGGTCTTGTCATAGGATGTAGCTAGGTAAAGATGCTATCTCCGCCTGTACTTCGAATTAATGGAAAATGCCCGACATTTGTGCTGCGTATTGATGTAAGGGCTTCTAGCACTATGCATTACAGTTAGAAAAAGTCGATTTCCATAATATCAAAACTTTAATTTTTTTCAGGACTCAATGCTACATACATGTCTGACTATTGAAACGAACCAAAAGAAAAAAAAAATGCATTTATGACGATTTATGGTGATTTTATTTCTGTTACACAATTGCCTACAATGACGCTGATGCAGGGCTCCCCTGTTTCAAGATGGCGTCCCTATTTGACGCATTCGGTCCAATGAACTGCCGTATCCAAGGCGAAATCTAGTGTACATTTCTGGAGCAACCAAAGCAAACTCTACCTTGGTGAACGTGATCTGTAACGTTTGCCTCTCTATCGCCACCTCTGTTTGAAACATAACATTACAGGTAATTTTAGGTACTTATTTGTGTGTATCGAAAAGCATTTACTGACCTGAGAGCTCATCTTATTAATTATTATTATAAGCTTATTATTGTGAATCTTGATAAGATAAGCAGACAGTGATTTGACACTGTTTCTGCTTGCGGCTCGCATCTTTGCAAACAAACAAACCACACTGCTTGCTTTTGCCTGGTTTGGTTGCACACTTGTCTAACTTTATTAAACACAAAACGAATGTTCAAACTGCCCCAGGATCTGTACTACCATTACATAAAGCATTCTTTCCCCACATTCATGTGGACAAAGAGTCACACAGAACTATCCCTTGTCTGGACACAGAGCGGAGAATATCTCCACTGTCTACATGACGCCACCATTAGCTTCTACTTCAACAAGCATCCATCAAAGACCTCACTATTAAACACATAAACACAAGTGAAGTCACATAAATATCCATCTAGCCACAACAAGAGTATCAAGTCAACCTATTCTGATTTAGGATCTATCGTGGCTGCCAGGGCAGATGGGAAAGTGCCAAAGTTGTCGTCCTAAATCACAGATGTATGGTGATTCATGGGACAAGTCAAGTGTAAGCCAGACAAAAGAATGAAATAGAGTGAGAGAAGTCAGATGGTTTTCCACACAATATCTATTTGGTGAAGCAGTGGCCTGTTGAGTTTGTTGCTGTGTTTGTGAGGAATGTCAAACCTTTTGAAACACTGACAGAACCAACAAGAGCATTAGAAATATACACTCTTCGGGTTACTATTATTAACTATTTTTGGTTCCTCGGAATACCTTTTGAGTCCAACTTTTTACAGTCTGGAGAACCTTTTTCCACTACAAAGATCAGAAATAATAAAAGTAGTGTTCCTGTAGCTCAGTGGTAGAGCCCTGGTTAGTAGTGCAAACCGTTGTGGGGTCAATCCCATGAGAACACACACATACTGTAATAATAAAATGTATACCTTTGTAATGCACTGTATACCTTGCGATTGCTTTGGATAAAAAAGTATCTGTCAAATGCATAAATGTTAATATAAAGGGTTATTTATGGAACCATACAGCCTGAAAGAGAAGCTTTATTTTTGAGCGTACACTGTAAAAAAAAATCCGTAGAAATTACAATGTTATTGCAGCTGGGTTGCCGGTAATTTGCCGTGGATTTGAATTTGTTATTCACTGGTAAGAGTTTGTTCAAAATTAAATACATTTTAAATTTAAAATTTATCTTTACAGAATAAAACTATCAATAACAGCCTCGTGCAAAGCATTCTGGGAACCATAAATCATCATCAACCTTTTTCTGTTTTTTGCTTCAGATTTTGTTTCCCAGATTGTTTTGCTTGATGCTGTTCTTTTAGTTTTACTATGTAAGACAAAGACTTGTAAATGTTTAATGTTCATTTAACTTAAATTTAAATCTACGGTAAGTTACCGGCAACCCAGCTGCAATTTCTACAGAATTTTTTTACAGTGTAGGTTAAGGGCAAAGTAAAGTAAATTTTTTAAGTGTATGTGACGCAATTTTAATCATAAAAAAGTATGCATGCACCACTGGATTTTTGAAACCCTGCGTACATGTATGTACGGGTCAAATTAACAACATGATCTTATGGCAAGTGGGGTTATAGTCACAAATTTTTTTATTCATTTATTTGTGTCCATGGCACGAAAATCAAATTTTTTCGTGCTTTGAGCACAAATGTCTTTTTCATGTCACTCAGCACAAATTTCTATGAATAGTTTTTTCATGTCCGTGGCAAGATTTGCTTTATCGTGACATTTTATGTATTGTTTTCTGTTTTTTTTCCTATTTTTAAATAATTGTCGCTTGGGGTTAGGAAGTACTTTTATGTATTGGTTTCTACATGTTTTTCTTCCGCTTTTAAAACTATTCACGCCTGGAGTTGGGATTAGTATGTCCAAAAATGTAACAGAAAGTGATTCTAACCCCAACCTCAAGTGACAACGGTAAGAAAATAGTAAAAAACAAACAGAAAACAATACATAAAATGGCACGAAAAAGAAAGTCGTGCAACGGACACGAAAAACTATTTACAGAAATTTGTGACACGAAAAAGAAATTCCTGCTCAAGGCACGAAAAAAGCTGAATTTCATGCCATGGACACGAATAAATTAATCAAAATTTACGTGAATATAACACGACTTTCCGTGATATCAGTCTGCAAATAAACTATACTTTGCAAGGCTGTGCATACAACAGTGCATGTTACAAAAACAGACTATACTCTGTGCTTTAGGTGAAAGCACAGCTGAGCGGGATCTTTAAATGACTGTTTTGGTCAGTGCAGATGTGTCAAAGCCAATATCTACATCAGATCTTCAGACAAACTGGCCACAACTTTAAAGGCCAGTGAAACAGGAAGCATTCACATATAAACAAACCAAAGGAGCTCTTATACGAAAGTGTACCACATCACGTACCCAAATGTCCATACATTTATTATAAGCATTAACTTCAGCTTTTAAGTTTTGCTTAGTGTACAATAATAAATTTCTAATCCATCTATTAGACTTGTTTTCTAGTAGAAACACATTCTTAATACATCCTGTAAATGAGATCAGTCTACCTGAAAAGTGCACAATAGTATCTTCTTGTAAAAAGTGGAACAAGTCCAACTCAGAAAACAGAAGCTTCTGTATCTCACAAACATGTTACTACTTAGGTAAAGATAAGGATGTTTTACTGCAGAAGCCAATATACTGATTAAGAAACAGGACTGTTGCCAGTGTACTAAAGATGGAGATGCTCACATGAAAACAAAGGTGAAGAGACGACATTCTTCATAGTGAGGGGACAGTCAACATAGAGATGAACAGAAGACTGTCTGTTTGAGATGACTACAGCAAATGGCTGATGCATTAGCATACAAACACAGACAGTGTGTGGAAGCCACCGGAAAACACAGACAAATGCTTTCTCACACAACAAGTACAAGTCAAAAAAGTTGGCTGAAAATGACCAAATATTTCCTTTCATACCTAGAGAAGCAGTCATGTTGAAGAATTCCTCATCCACGGGGGTAAGTTGAAACTGGTGCTCACTAATGTGTCCAAAAGCTCCTGCACAAATCACTTTGTTTCTTTATTTGAATCTAAATTTCCAGTGTGAATGAAACTTTTGCTCTTCAGCTTGCTCTTTCTCTGCCTCACTCTCGTACAGCAACTTTGTCTCTCATTCCATCTCACATTCTCTCTCCCGAAACAAACAGTGACCACGGACGGCACGTCACACAGTTGCAGTTTTGTCCAGCTCTCCCCCTACCCTCTACAAATTCTCTCTCTCTCTGTTTCTCTCTCTTGTGGAGTCTCTCTCTCTCTCTCTCTCTCTTCTCTCTCTCTGTCTCTTGTGGAGTCTCTCTCTCTCTCTACTCATTTATGGCCAGTCTGAATGAAGTCATTGAGTTTTTGGAAATCTGTTAAAGCCCAGATGGAAAACTACTTCACTCTATTCTTCCAGAAGGACTGACTTCAGCTTTGAGGAGTTCGGCTTCGAGTGGGGGTGGGGGCTGAAGGGGCGGGAGGTGCTGAAGAAAAGGAAACAGGAGGTTGGACAACTGCCCCCAACTGGCACCAAGCAGAAGGACAGTGAAAGACCCCCATGGCTTAATTAACATATGAGTTCATGAGTGATCTCGTGTCTTTGATAAACTATTCAAGCATTGTTCTCCTCAGACTCGCACACAGTCTGCTACACCTAAGCTAACTGCAGCAGCAGGGGTCAGAGGTGAGGATGTCCTTTTATGGGCGTCTCACGCTCTCAATGGTAAAACATCTGCTCCATACTGTAATCATCGTGCCCTTTAAAAGTATATTAGTCCTGTTTTTTCAGTAAAAATACAAAAATAAACTGATCTTTACCTGAGAAACAAAATGTATTCACATATTAATACATGTGCAACTAAAATACGCTAGTTTATGATCAAATTACAAAAAAGTGACACGCGCGTGGTTTCTCGAGAGTAAAATCACAGATGATAAACAAATTTAAGGCGTTGCAGAAAAAAACGACTGCATTACACGTCACATGTCCTTACAGGATCTTTACGGGATGTGTGAACATATGCAAAGATGCTAGAAAATTACTAGTACCAAAATCTAACAATTCCAGAAAAAATTGTATCCGTTATTTTTTTTCGTTGTTTGAAAGGCTTCAGTAAAGTAAAATCTAATTTTGGAGTCAATGACAGCATTAGTGCATGCTTAAGGCCGAAGTATGGTCCATTTATGAACGTATGCGAGGGTCTACGTACAGTGCACGTGATGCAATTTTCGTCATCAGAAAGCTGCATTCAGACTAGCAGCGACTTTCTCGCTGTGTGACGTCTGTCTCTTTTAATGAGGTCGTTAGGAGGCGTTTCTAAATCTGGTTGTCATAAACAATGAGTACCATTCACTCCAGTAACTGACAAAGGACGTATGATGTGAACTTTACTGCTTTTTTCTCATTGGTAGTTGCTCCTGAGAGTCGCTCATTAATTGCATAAAGTTAAACTTTTTTCAACTTTGTCGCGCGACTGGATACGCCCTATTCAGTCGCCAATGGTCACTGTCGCTTGTGTTGCCGGAAATCGACAAGCTTTCACTGAAATCAATGAGATCGCGTTGCTCTGCTAGTCGCTGCTAGTCTGAATGCAGCTAAAGGTACATTCACATTATAAGCGATTTTGTCGCTCATCTCATTCAACTAGGTCATTAAGGGTGCGTTTCTAAACCTGGTTGTCATCAAAAAATTAGTAACTTCCACTCCAGTAACAGATGAGAGACAGATGACATGAACTTCACTGCTTCGCTCTCATTGGTAGTCGCTCCAGAAAGTCGCTCATTATTTGCATAAAGTTAAACTTTTCTCAACTTTGTCGCGCGACTGGACACCCCCATTCAGTTGCCAACGGTCACTGCCGCTTTTGTCGCCGGAAGTCGCTAGGTTTCTATTGAAATCAATGAGATTGCGTCGCTCTGCTACTGCTAGTCACTGCTAGTCTGAATGTAGCTTAAGGTACATTCACATTATAAGCGATTCTGTCTCCACACCCGTCGCTATGGGCGGGCCTTAGGGGGCCGGGCCCGCCCTCAAGGACGCTTGTGCCCCCCCGTATTAAAAAAAATACTGTCATTTTAAATTATTAATGTTGCTAATTTTGTGTTGCATTAATGTTGTATTCTTTATAATTAAAACATTAAAAATATAAAAAAACAATGGTGTGATTTTGTTTGATTGATGGGCTACACTGCAACAGCCTATCACGAGGCTACGTACGACACGTACGTGACGTAGCCTACGTCAGTGTAGCCGCTCAACAGTTACCGCACTTTTTTTAAACTGGATGAGTTTTCGCTTAGCTATACTGCTTTAAGATGGATATATTATCCGCAAATGGTTAAAAGCCCAACAACAGTCTCCAAAAGACGCGCAGCAGTCAGACAGAAAGAAACTCCGGTGGCTTTGCAACCAATTTGGCGAGCTGCTCCATTCGTTTTACTTTGTTATCTGACGACGACACCAACGTAAGTTGCTAAAATGTACATTTATAATTGACTGACATGTTTGTCTCAACGACAATGAACCTTCCGACAACCACACAATGTCGCAAGCGCTCTTGGCAAACAGATGAGAGGTTTGAAAAGGACATTGACGCACAAAGGCGAGAGAGTTCGGGTCTTCTCGGGTCCGTTCAGAAAAAACACATTCATTTTTAAATTACCCGAGACCCGATGCCGCTATTGTTGTACCCGACTCGTGTCCGAGGCACATGTGAAACGTTTAGACCCGAACCCGATCGGGTCTCGGGTCGGACCTCGGGTTTTCGGATCTAAGTGGACCCGTGAAGACCTCTAACGTGGAGCCCGACCCCGGGCCTAACAGACTACTACATTCAGAAGATATGGACTTGTTTACTGCGGTGATTCAGCTTGTTTCTGAAAAGGACCTCACTCACAAGTTTAATTCCGAGTGGACACTTTATTAATGAGGAGCTTCTGCTCGGAGAAACGCCGCCTGCCGCTGTACTGACAGGAGGGAAGGGAGAGACGACAGCGCTGCCTCCACACAGTACCGTAGGTTCAAAGTCTGCGTGCGTGTGTGTGTGTGTGTGTGTGTGTGTGCGCACGTGTCTCATGGCAATACATATCCCTCCGCCGACCGCCCCAAAATGCAATGTTTGAGAGATGTCTCTGGTGTTACATGTAATATGTTGTATAGATTTATGGATATTCATAAATTGTTTCTATATGTAATGTGGTGTGTAGGCTATAGGCTATCTGGTCATATTGCTGATGGTTGTTTAACGTGATGATTACGTGCTGCGCGAATAGAGTATATATTATTATAAGTATACGTACTGTAGGCTAATAATAAGTGTGCCCTCCCATGCATTTCATATGCCCCCCTTAAGACTGAGGTCTGGCGACGGGTCTGTCTGTCTCTATGTGTCACTCTTCTCTTTCAACTATGTCGTTAGGAGGCGTTTCTAAATCACCACTCCAGTAACTGACAAAAAGTATTGTGACGCAATTTTCGTCATCAAAAAGGTACGCCCACTGTCGGATATCTCTCTTCCATTGGTAAAAAGTGAAGCCACCAGTGTTCCGATATGGCGCTGACCAGGCACGTGCACACATAGACATCAAAGGGGGCTTGAGCACCTGCCCTTTTTATTACTAGAGAGAAAGTGCCCTTTTTTTCGGGGGTGCTTTTTGAAAAAAAATATGATCTTTATTCATATAACAACTGATGTCTTTCTGTTTCTTGTGTTTTTTACTTGTTGCTTATTTAATTTAACATGAATTTATTCAGGAATCATTTAAATGAGATTTAAACTCTTATATAAAGAAAAATAGCGCTATTTGTGGCACACAAACGGTTAACAGATGAGTCCCGCCTCCAAAATTCACATCGCTAATATGATTGGCTTTACCTTTCCTTAGTCCCGCCTCTCTAACTTATTTCGCTTTATGATTGGCTTGTCTACACTCGTGCTGCATCATTCGCGCTTCAAGCGCCAAAGCTGAGCTTGAACGAGACGCAATGTCCATAATTTGCAGGCAGCTACCGGTAAGTGTGCGAGGAAGAAAGCATTCTTATATTAACAGTTTTATGCGCAAAATATGGGACACGTTGTTACACATAACAATTCAGGGACATTGTTTTCCACGGCAATCCCATATTAACCTGAAGAGTTGCAAACTTGTGTGTATGTAGTTTAAACAGACTGCTCATAAAATAATGAAGCACAAACAATAAAATAATTGCTAACTGCAGTAGTAAGCTTTTTTTTTGCGTTTTTTGTAATGGCTGTTAAATAAGTATAATGTGTTATACTGGAGTAGATTGGGAAGAAATCTGATGGTTCAGTATTTTACTTGCCCAGTCAGAATTTTCACTGACATCACAAAAAAGTAAAATATAAAATACAAATAGGCCTAATCTATATTTGTTGTTTCTGACATGTGTAACCCTAATAAATATGAAACCTAAGATTAAAGGTGCCATAGGATGTGTTGTCATAATATGTTCAATTGTTCTTTGACAATTACATAGAAGGTATGTTGCTTTATTAAGTGCAAAAATTATCCAGAAACGTTTTTACATGTCTATTTACAACCCTAGAATTTGTCATTTTAATTAAATGGTCTATTTTTGCCCTATTTGAAAGGGTCATGAATAATAATGTTGAGCTCTGCTCTGATTGCTCTGCTCTGAGGCTCATGCCAAAAGCTCATATTAGTAAACAGACCTTATATTTTGAGCCCTTATCAGACAAAAATACATTTTGAGTAACAACTAACAACTAATCAGCTAAACGCTAGCATATAGCATTTATTGGCATGTAGCGCTAACTCAGCAGTTACAACTCTGTTATTAGCATTTTAACAAATTTGTAATTAATATGTAATTTAATGTTTTCAAAACATGCACATTGTGTAATGGCTTCCTTAGCTGCTCTATAAACCTAGACTACTAAGGAGACCATGGTGTGTGTGTGAACTGATTATTTCGTAGACATCTTTTGAAAATTAAACAATTGCGTGAGTTTGAGGAAGATAAAATTAATTAACTTTTAAAAAAAATTTTTTAAAAAGGAACTCAGAATTGTGTTAATATATATACTTTTTGTTTAAAAAAAAAGAAAAAAAATACATAATTATGAAAGGTGCCCTTTATTTCACTTGAGCCCCTGCCCCTTAAAATGTCTGTGCACGTCCCTGGCGCTGACAACTTGGGTCTTGAGTCTGTGCAGTTGCGATTTTGGGACCAGTCCTGCGCAGCAGGTAGCAGGAAGTAAAGCCGCGAGATCAAGGCCCCGTCCCTCACAGAATACGCATATTACAGCTGTCAATCATGACGTGACACCACTGTTTTTATAGAATTAAATAACTAACAAAAAAACAAACGTATTTTAAAAACAAACACTTGAATTTACATCAGCGTGATAAAAACTACAGTAAATGACAGAAACCAGCTTCGGAAAAAAGATATTTGAAGTGTATTTAAATTGTTTAGTTGGTCTCAAGTCCCATTGAATAACATGGGGGAGGCGGGGTTTATGACCTAGACTGGGACTAGTCACTGGGGGCGATTGAGACGTTTTGGCTTCACTTTTCAGGGCTTATGTGGCACGCTCTGTGCATACAGGAGTGTGTAGTATGTAGGCCACGAGAGGTATTGCAAATTGTTACAATGCACATGCGTCAAACATCAGCGCACGTGTATGAGTCAAATTAACTATGATTTGCAAGTCTGTGCGTTCAACTGTGCGCGTACGCTTGCATTTGCATAAAAAAACAGACTATACTCTGGACTTTACATACCAAATACCAACAATTCTGAAATCTATTATTCTCACAATGCAATGGCATATACTCATATTTTGTCACACTGACAGAAGTCAATTTGTAAAATTGTGCACTTTTTGTCATGCTCTTTTTTATTATTATGTCCCTAATGTGACCTTAGACACAGTAGCACATAACTGAATGGTCATAAACGCTTTCTCTTCCTCCCCCCTTCAAACTTCCTTGTAAATATTTGTGTTTGTCAGGACATAAGAGTTTTAGTGAAGAAGCTTCTATTGTTTATTTGGAAATTAAAACATGGATGGACTGCAGTTATGTAATCCAATAATCTTCCCATATCAGGAATATAAATAAACAACACATTCTTATGCCGTCTGGCTGAAGAAACTATGTCTGAAAGATTATAAATAAAAACAGGTTTATTTTATTACTACGATTTATTGCTAGTCAATTTTTATCTATAGTCATATGTCTTTATCAACAAAAAGAGGGAAAACTTTTGGAAAGCTTCTCTTTTGGATTAAATTCTTTATGGATCATTTTTGTAAATTCAGTCTTTATCTTTATCTTTCCACTCTCTTCCGGTGTTTTCTCATTCAGATTTAATCAGGGGATTTAATTTCTCTCATTACGAATTACATAACTGAAAGAAATAATGCTGTGCGAACAATCTTAGGAATTAGGCTACCTAAGATGTGCACTGTGCCAGCTGATAGCAACATTTATCTGCACACCCTGTCTGTTGTTGGGTTCCTGTAGCTTAACTGCTAGAGCTTTCGGTTAACAGTGAGTTTAGTCCCAGGAAACACACATACAGGGGTACTGATAAAATGTATTGCTTGAATGCACTGCAAGTCGCTTTGGATAAATTTAATGGTGCAAATCTGTCATGCTATTTTGCAGTCCAGTTCTGGGTGCTGGTTGGAGAGGATACAGCAGATTGATACTTTTCAGCAACACTTTACCTCTGTGATCCAGACACCTGAATTGAGGGTTGAGCTCGTCTTTAAAATAAATATGAATTTCTACTTACTACTATTTACCATTATATCTACTGCTACTGAACTTGTGAATTGTTTTACAAGCATGCACTGAATGATGTTTAAAGAGTCAAAAAAATAGTCCTCGTAGTAATATTAGTAAATACAATTTTCTCAATGACATTTTAATCCACAGCTCCAGTGCACAAGTCCATGAATGAGCAGGTTACAGGAAGTATGCATCATGACCCGAGGGCTACATCCTGTAGCAGAGTTATTTTGAGTCACAAAGAAATTGTTACAGAAGCATGGGAGTCATTTTTATGTTGGATGGAATCATCCTTGCTTGGATTAACCAGAGACTATTTATCTTTTAGCGGAAGACATACACAAAGTGATTTCCGCACAGATCCTCAGGCCATTTTATCTAGAACTTCCTCTTGATGTTGATGATGTAGACATAATATTGATATAGTAGATATAATACAAGGATGTAGCACAAGTAAGGCCATTTAAATAGCAATGATTACCTTGCCATATTGGAGAAGCCATGTATTGTCTGCTGGCTTGAGAAGAAGGTCTTGAAGGAAAATAATGTTCACTTTTTCCTTAAAAATATAAATAAATGTAAAACTAATTAGATTATAGGTATGAAAATGTATTTATTACTCTTTACAAATAAACAATATTGTGGTGACTCCATGACCTGTGATGGTATCAAATACCATGGTGTTCTTACAGTATAAATCCAATGGTATGAATGTCATTCTTACCGTATGGAGTAGGAGGCGACACAGGAAATGCTGGTGTGGACGGAACTTGATTAAGCCCCACCCACATGGAGCTGTCACCATCTGGAGTGAACTCACCATAGTCAACACTGTCCATGTTATATAGATTTTGCTAAAAACATACATTAAAACAAAAATGATAAATGTTCAGGGTTCAATATGGGTTCAAATTTAGCTTGGATTGTTAATGCTGGTTATGTTGGGTTGTTTTAACCTATTGTTGGGTAACAACAACCCAGAATTTGTTTGTCCATCTTTAAACAATCAAGGATTTTTTGAAGTATACATTATATGGACAGTCACAAGGCTGATAAGGAGATGTTTCTGTGCAAAGTTAAATGACTTTTTATGTGACGCAGTGGTTAAAAATGAGCCCTCTTTAAAGCTCACGTAACACACGCTGTTTCTGCATTTCTGATGTTAATCTGGAGTACCTATAGATTAGTATGACATCCTTTATATCTCCGAAGAGTCTTCAGTTTAATCAGATTTATAAAAGAAAGATTAGCTTTACCGAATCTTTCCAATAACGTACGAAAAAATTAAGGAGGAGGAGTTACTACCGCGGGTGGAGCAAGTACGAGTCATGCAACACTATACAACACTGTTTAACTTATGATTCACTATATGTTCGTGTCATTTATATAATATCCACGCGCATATTTCCAACATAAGACAGAAGTCTTACCTACCGCATGCAACTCGTGACCCGGTTGGGAAAATCCACAGCATCAAACACACACGCAAAACTCCGCTGCTACACCGGATAATAAACTACATTGTTTTCATTAGGCTGGATTAGGCCATTGTTGAGTTTTGAAATTAAACAAAGCTATGTCGCGTGCAATAGGTTTGCAAGTTCTAGCCTCTCCCGCTGATTGACGGGTGGGCGGGGTTTTCTGGGGGAAGTGCCCATATAAAGAAGTGATGCGTATAGAAAACGTCAGTTGGACCTGTAATTGAAAAAAACTTTCCGAAACTTGTACGAACCCTGGCGAAGTGCATTCGGCACAGAAATACTCTGTAACACGTCCAACTGCTTTTTTGACACTTTGCCTACGTTTAGCATGAGGAAACAACTTTATAACTGTGTTAATAAGTCAGAATGCTTGAAATACCATTGAACCCCCCCCCCCCCAATATGAGCTGAAGACTCTAAATATGCTGGGTTATTTTCCAGGGGTGCAAACTCATCAGGGGTGAAAAAGGTGACAAGACACAAGCGCTCTTATATAAGCGGATACGCGGCTTGCACGCTCCTCTTAAACAGAAACAGGTATATAGCGCATATAGCACTGTTGTCAACGGCTTAAAATCACTTAACTTAAAACTGCGGTGCGTGAACAAATGTTAAGCTTTATGACCACGCGCACAGCAACGTGACGTGGGCGCGTAACCTCAAATGAGAAAATACTACGAGTTAAGTATGTGCACTTAATCTGCAGACTGCTTAAACTTCGGCAGCAAATGAGGTGGCTATAAATTGTAAAACATAACCCGCCAAACAAACTGGCTAGTAATTTGACATCGTTACCACAATAGCTGGACATGATTTTCATAATTTCATTTACTGCTACCATGTCGCAGACCCCCCTCACCCCTCATTTTCAAAAACTCATCGGATCTAGACGAATCACAAGAATGACCTATTTTGTATCAAAAAACGACGAATTTCGCCGAAAGGTGACAAGTTTGCACCCCTGATTTTCAACCCAGCATTGGTTAATAAGGGGCAAACCCAGCTGTTGGGTTAAATTAACCCAGAAAATGTTTATATTCAGCCCAACAAGGGTTTATTGTGAAGTATTTTTTCATAATAACAACATACTTTAAACATCACAGTGTGAATTTGTGTTATTTGTACCTTTGATGGTGTGCCAATGGCAAAGTTCTGAATGGTCTGCGACAGATCATCACCTGAACTCCGAACAGAGTATTCAGAGACATCGCTTAGTTGTCTATGTCTCCAGCCTGACCAGAGAGAGAGAGGAGAGAGAGATTTTGTAAGCATTCACAAAGCCTATTCACTCAATGACAGTTCACATTCCACTCCACTGTGAGCAGTCATTCAGAAAATCAGCAATGGATATTGTATGTGTGCACTTACATTGCAAACACATTACAGACACAGTCAAGGGAACTTTAAAAGGAAAATCTAGCTTGTTCATGATTTTGTCAGTCTAAAACAACATCAAGCGAGGTGAAACATACGTACAAACACAGAACTAAAATAACATGTCATGTTCTCAAACAAGGCTTGTTTTGATAAGATCCCAGAGGCATTTATAACCGTTCATAAACAAGAGACGTTCACTCCAGGGTTAGCCTATCATAAAATTCATCCAGCCAAACATTATCCACTTAAACCATGGCAAGAGATTTTATTTCTTTGGTTTAAAAGATAAAATTTACAACAGCTGTGCTCATACACTCTAAAGTATGCTGGGTTATTTTCAACTAAGCGTTGGGTCAAAAAGGACAAACCCATTCGTTGGGTTAAATTAACAAAGAAAATGTTTATTTTTGACCCAACAATGGGTTAAAACAACCCTGCAACTCAATAAATTGGGTTTGTCCCTTTTTGACCCAGCGCTGGGGTTGAAAATAACCATGGCCTTAGCCAGCTATGAGGTCACCTCGGTAAATTTTTCATATAAAAATGTAATTTCAAGTTCTCTAAAGACTAATTAGTTTTTTTTTAAATGACTCATATTGGCATACTCGTATATAATTAAGTTTGGACAGTTTACTGTATAGTTTTCGTGTAAAATAACGGAGAATGGCGGGTGCAGAATTTGCAGTGTTGCAGTGTTTTCATTGCTAAAAATCCTCTTTAGACGTACAATAGTGTTTTAGCAATTATGTGACACTTTGGAATATTTAAGTGTAGGTTAGTGTTAGCAATTTCTCTGATTTATTTAAGCAGAAATTATCATATTTGGGTTTGTATCAACACTAACAAAAAACAGAAAATTAGTCGGGTACAAAATTGTAGAACAGTTGGGTTTAAATGAAATATGTCAAATATTTTAACACCCCAAGCGTAAAACAGCTAATATCAACAGAACATTAGCATTAAGAATTTTATGTTATTTCATTCAATTTAGGAGTTAACCTATAACAAAGTAATCCTCAAAATTCTTGTTTGGTGTCTTGTAAAGTTCTTGTTCATAATCATATTATATTGCTTGTTGTGATTACAAATAATAATAAGCATTGCATGGAAAATAAATAAATAATCCACTCTTATTTAACAGTCCCAGTCCAACCCCCAAAATAGTCAGACAAATTGTAGAATGGCAAAAAGGTTAAAACAGAAAACGTTAGATCCTCGGTAAAAAATTAAGTAGGGGAGAACCGGGGCAAAAGTAACGTGGGACGAAAGTAACAAAACGATTTTCTCCGAGCCCTGATAACATTTGCATTCCAAACTATGACAGCATCTTTAGCACACCATCCCTCGACAGAGCTGACAAATATCCTGTTATTTACTCATCGTTTTCTGCGTGTAGATCCAGAAAGGTGTTTTCAACCATGATAAGTAAATTCCAAATGCGGTCATTTTTTTCTTATAACGCGTTGTGTTTCATGGTTTCATGTGTTACAGTACTGATCAATCTACAGTTTATTTAGTGCTCTAACACATCCTGAAGTTTGCCTTCTCAGAGTTTTTCAAAATTAAAGTAAATCAGGTTTAAATGTGAGGAGATCCTGTCGAATGAAAGTAACACTTGTTACTTTTGTCCCGCTGCTAATCCTGTTGTATATGTTGAAAATTGATATTATTCTAATTTGATTTAGGCTGCGTCCGAAAACTCTAAATTGCTGCTTTCTGAGGCAGCTTTCCAAGGCAGGAAGGCATCAAGGCATGTCCGAATTCAATGTTTGGTTTACTTCCTATCTCCTGAGATACCTATGCGTGGACGACGTACATTAAGAATGTGATTGGTCGAGCCCGGTCGAGTTCGAAAAAATAAAATGGCGGCCAAGGACGCGACTGGAGCACAAGTTTAGTGTAAATAAAGGTAGATTTTCACTTTTTACACCTTTTAATTGCATTTCTAGCGAGAAACTGTATTGTAGTTTTCTAATATGTGATTAGTTATCACAAAGGCGCTCTCTGTTTAAATTTCAAACACGCTGCCTTTGAAGTGCGTCCGAAAGTCTTTATCTGAGCTGCCTTCATGCCTCCGAAGTCATTTCCTCATGAGGCAGCGAGGCAACAAGTCACTGCCTTGAGTTTTCGGACGCAGCGTTAATTTCATTTTCATAGTGTTCAAACTGTTAAAAAAAAATTTTGGCAACAATTTAAGTTGTTTTTTAAATTGTACTGTCGGTTGCTTTTGAACCATTTGATAAAACTGAAATTTAAAATAAAAATGTAATTTCATTATTTTTTACAAAGATAAATGACAAAATAAGTTTACATATTAACGAGGTCATAGTCATGTATTACAAACAACTGTTACACAAAAACCTTTCTTGTTTTGTTGTGTTACTTTCGTCCCAGGTCGCAGGGTCAAAAGTAACAATTGACTACTTATGTTTAAAGTGAAATTATACTGTAGTCGTTTTACATTTTTTCGAAATTGCACCTGGTATTGATAGACCACACTTGTGAGTTATTAACCACAGCAAAAATATATCTCTGTCTCAAACATTAGCTTTTAAATTAAGTTTTTCTGAAAAATGGTTCGCCCCTGCAAAGTATTAAAACTACACTTAAAAACGAAATATTAAATACTAATATTAATACTAATATTAAAAATAAAGTTCTACATTAGTAGTAGCCTACTTCAGTGCAGATGAAAAAATACATACTAAATACCAGTAATATTTAAAAAGATTTTTAAGTGTATTGAAATAAATGGTGTCTCAAAATAGCACAGCTGTGTACATTTAAATATTATTACATTAATCTTATCATCTTAAATTTACATTTACTATGTGTACTTATAAAAGTTTATTTTAGGGCCCTTTTTAATTTAGATGGACCCCTGGAGCTCACTAATTTTCAAACCCTGGCTATGGCCATGAAAATAAGTATTTCTTAAAGCGTAGATTTACAAACCCTTACAGAATGTGCGTGAAAACATGTTTTTATATAAATAAATAAAAAATTTGGAGAAAACAGGGGATGTTTTTCATATGGATACTTTTCTTACAATATAGCATCGATTACCTGTGAAGACCTTTATTAACCCATTGGAGCCATTTGGATTAACTCTGTGAAGGGTTTAAAGTTAGAAGTTGTTCCCTAATCCATGTTTAAAGCTCGAAAGAGCAAGGACATTTACTATCTCATATGTATCCTGGATTGCTTGAGGGCGAGTAAATCATGGGATAATTTAAATATTTGGCTGGAGTATCACTTTAACATTATTGCGCCAATGTGATTGAGAACTGAAATATGCAAGGCATGCCGAGAAACATCGGAAGGTGTTTGTCATAAAGTGGCCAGTTTCAGCAGGTACTTACTTGCAACTTTATTGCAAAATGCTTCCAACAGAAATGGCTATATTTGCGGTACTACATAAAAACAAAGTATCATTTTTATGATTCAGAAACATCTTAGACATTCTGCAGGGCTATATAAACATACCAAATTGTATCTGTACGTGTTTTATTTTCATAATGATTATAAAAACAAGAATCCAAACAAAAGCAAATGGCAAACAGTGCAACACAAAACAAACAAAATTCTTCATAAAGGCCCGATAAAGGGGAAATACTGTGTCAGTAGACGTTCACTTCAAAAGCATTCCTTAGCCCTTACACTGCGTTTATTCAAACACACACACTAGCACCACGGGGCAAATATCTGGTGACGCACTACAGTAACAACAACACGGTGCATAGATATCTATTCACGAGGATCAATTCAACCCCACTACTCAAAGACCTCCATACCAGTTATCTTATTCAAGAGCTACTTTGACCTGGGGCTTGCAAAGTTTCTATTTCATCAGAAATCTTGTTAGGATCTCGAAACACAATGGAACAGAGACATAAGAGGTGTACGGCAGAAAAAGCGCGGGGAAACTTATAAAAGTGATAAGAACTGTTCAATGTGCAAAGAAATCAGTTTATGAAGACTGTATAAATATATAAGTCCATAAAACATTATCAGTGTCACTAAATACTTTGCATTCTTGTCAATGGCAGTTTTTTCTAACATCGAAATACAATTATGGCAATCGGACGTCACATTTACGTCTCTTTATCGAACCTGGATGTTTACATACTCCAGCAAAGACACTTTTGTGTGCACGCACGCGTATCCGTTCACTGAAATGAATGTGCGGGCAGGAACATGTTTTCTTAAGCTAACCGGTCAGGAGCGGCACAAAGAGGACCACTGTGTGTATTCATTAACATAAATTACATTCCTGCCAACAGAAACCTCAAACGTTATTTAAAAGTGATTGACATGTGTACAGTATAACGCGTAAACAATACTGTTACAGTACACTGTCAGAGAAAAAATGGTTAAAAATGGTCCCTGAGGTACTGGGGTGATAAAAAAGTAGGGGAGAGCAGGGGCGAAAGTACCATTTTTTTAGAAAAACGTAATTTTAAAAATAAATGTAAAACGACTTCAGTATAATTTCACTTTGAACATAGGGAGCGCATTGTTACTTTTGACATCTGCATCAGTGACAGGTTGGGAGCATTATGTAGGCATTTTTTTCTGACACTGTACCATGGTAAAGCAATAGCCTATAGCCTACTAATCATTTCCTGACAATACAATAGTAATTTGACGTTAAATATTGTAATGTATGATTTACATAATGTGACCCTGCCAAGAAAACCCAGCTAAAGTCATTTTTTTGTGATTTATTGTTTTCTACATAAAATCATCCAACATAATGTAAAGATCATAACGTTATGAATAGTAAATATCATTAATATTGACTGAGTAAGGTCATGTCAAAGATTAAAACCAATGAAGATTGAAATCAAACGTCGATGCTCCAAGTCAGAATATAAGACTTTAGCATGGATAGGCCACATATTCATCTACCACGATAAGGATCTTTGCATTTCTGGATGTATCGTTTTAACATTGTAAATCAGGGTACTTTAAAGATTTATTTTGAAACTAATAAAAACTTGGTATAGATGAATATCAGTCATGTGACCTTTTACGTCATTCCAGTTGACTGCCGCCATCTTAAGTACCTACCGAGTACCAGTAGGCTACTGACAAGCATTGGCTACCTTGCTACGATTTATGGATTTCTTATCTTTTACTGTCTATGATTCTTACGGTTACAGGAAATTGCTATGAAAGACAAAATTTCACACCTCGACTGTCATGAAAAGAAACGCTACTTTAAAAAATATATCTTGGTTAGGGTGTGATGCCTACTCGATCCCTGATGCGTTCTTCCAGCCGCTGTCCGCTGCTACCGAACTACCACTATTTTACAACACTAAGGCGGCACGAGACAACATAAAAACTTTGCTCGAAGTATCACCTTGATCTCTACACATGAACGCAAGCATGGAGAACATTGTTTGTGTACACAGAGTTTACTAAAAAGAAAGGTTTTGAACAACTGACTTTGGCTGTTATGTTGTCCACTCGTCATCTTTGCCAGATGTAAATAATCGATTTCCGAATGCGAATGAATGAATCTTATATGAGGCTACTTTTTATCAATATTGTTTCTCACTTGCTGCAAAACAATGAATTATCTGTGCATTTATATGGAACTATGCTTTTGGAGCTATTCATCTTTATGCTCCTCCCTCCTTATGCCCCATTTGAAGATCGATACATCTTGACTGGGAAGAGGGTGGCGAGCTGACGCCGGGGCAACCAAAGTCAGTTGTTCAGGACCTTCTTTTTGGTGGGCTCTGTGTACACAGGCAATGTTCTCAGTGCTCGAGTTCATGTGTAGAGACACAGGTGATACTTCGAGCAAAGTATCATGTTGTGTCGAGGCTTCTTAGTGTTGTAAAATAGCGATTTTGATGCTCACAACATATTGAAGGCATAGCTTCTAGTTCTTTTGCAACCACTTCAGGTACTCAAAATGGCGAAGACAAGTGAGTGACGTCAGCTGATATTCATGTATTGCCATAATATTATATAAACCATAAATGTACTATTAAGTGACGTTTGTGCATATACTAAAGCTGTCAATGAAGCTGCCAACATTTGTTCTTACCTGACTGGTGAGATTTTGCCTTTTCACCTGAGTGAATCTTCCCATTGGTATGAAGGGAGGCTGAGCGGGTCATGTGACCCCTTGTCTTTGTGGGGATTGGCTCAAACTCTGGGTCAAGGTCCAGGATGAGCTGATTTAGCTGTTCAATGGATTGATCTATATCCAAAGCAAGCGTAGCAAACTCATCAGCCTTTTCTGCCTTTGGAAAGCCGTTGTCTGGTACTGAGGCTTTATTTACATCTCTATGGATCTCAGTCACATCTATTTGTCGCGGTCTGATGTCTGATGGAGTGTTTGAGAAAGAACTGCCAGACACTGACTGCTGCTGTTTCACCCATATGTGTGTCTGATATCCTGTAGATACTGATGGGTTCATGTTTATACTATCTCCACCCCGACAAGTGTTCTGTTCACTTCTAAGTGAAGACAAACCAAACGTCTCCCTTGATGAAAGTGTTTCTTTAGACCCTGAAATAGCAGGAATGGTATCATTAGGGGCGGAGATATCGTCATCATCTATAATGTCTGTTTCCCGTTCTGTGAAAATAGCTGCACCATTTAAGTGATTAGAGTTGTAAAATGACGCATCTTGTCGATTGGGGGGTATAGGGCCCAGAAAATGTTGTTCCTGCTCCATTCTGACTCCAGGGATAACTTTGTGAAGTTGGGTTTGGTCCTCAGAGCAATTGCTGATATTAAAGCCAGAAACTTGTCCTCCAGTCCACTGGGAAGCGCTAGAGAGCCCAGAGTCACTGCTCAGAGAATGGGTGCCTTGATTTGGCTGTGCTGCAGAAAACAGAAGAAAACAATAAGTACAAGTTTAAGGTGCACAGATTCATTTTTATGTTTTATTGACCTATAACTACACTGACACTGATTGTGTGGTGGTGAAGCAGTATAAGCAAATGCTTTTTGTTATAGGTGGCATTGTAGAAAGTAATTCTCATGTGTATTTGTCAGCCAATAATAGTTTATGTTTGTTTCTTTGTTTATTCCTAAAGCTCACATAGCACATGCTGTTTCTGCTTATCTCATGTTAATATTGAGTACCTACAGAATAATATTACATCCTTCATATATCTCAGAAGAGTCTTTATTTTTATCAGATTTATAAAAGACAGCTTTAGCGATTGTTTCCAGGGAATGCACAAAATCCCTGAGGCGTCCATTCTCGCTCTCAATCTGATTGATGTGTGGGTGTGCTTTTCTGGCGGAAGTGCCCATAAAAGGAATATGGGGTCACTGATATGTTACAGGTACCCATGTTCGAAAAAAAACTTTCAGCAACTTATAGGAAAGAGGTAACGTGATCTCACAGCAAGTCGTGTTAAAGTCACAACAAATTTGACTACCGTACTTTATACATGTCCATGAGCACGAATGCCTTTTTCGTGTTACCATAAATAGTTTTTCGTGTCCGTGGCATGACTTTCTTTTTTGTGTCAATTTTATGTATTGTTTTCTCATATTTCTTCTTATATTTAAATCAAGGATGGGCAACTGGCGGCCCGAGGGCCGCACACGGCCTGGGGTAAATTCTAATACGGCCCGCTGGACCATATTATACTTAATCAAATACTTTTAAAATTATGATTTTTGTATTAGGACGTAAATACTCCCAACCAGAAGGGGGCGCTAGGTCCCGTTGATCGTCACAGTAAGCATAGTCCTGTGTTTGGGCTTATGTGAAGAAGAGGTCTTCACAGAGTCCGAAAACCAGAGGTCCCGATTAGGTTCGGGTCTAAAAGTTTCACGCATGCCTCGGACACGGGTCGGGTACAATAATTCGGTCTCGGGTTATTTAAAATGAATGTGTTTTTGCCGAACGGACCCGAGAAGCCCTGAACTCTTGCATGTGTGTCTCAACGTCCTTTTCAAACCTCTCCTCTGTTTGCAAGAGCGCTTGCGACATTGTGTGGCTGGCGATAGGTTAAATTTCGTTCAGACAGACATGTCAGATATTTTTAAATGTAAATTTTAGTGGTATCCTTGGTGTCATCATCATATAAACAAATGGAGCAGCTCGCAAATTTTGTTGCGAGGCCACTGGGGCTGCAGACGTCAGTTTACATTCTGGTCCAGTCGGGTTAAAACCAATGCCACTGGTTTGGGTGACGGGTCGTACTCGGGCCAGAATTGCTCTCAGATTTAAGGTAAAATACATTGTTATTAACATTTTTTATATATATTTTGTTTTGAATTTATGTGTTATTTATTTCAAATAATTTTGTTCTCTAAGGGCAGGATGAGAAACTTCTCTATACTAATTTAAAAGTGCCTTGCTTGTTACAGATGTTAAAGCAATGCAGTTAAGAAGTTTTATCTGAAATGCTTGTCCACTGAAAATAAAGTTATGATTTAGAATTAGCATAATTGCTAAGTTTTATAGTTAAAATCTTTAAAGACAGAATAATTGTATATTGTGGTTTCTTAATAAAGGAAATTAAGAATGATGTAAATTGTGCTTGTGGTTCTGGCCCCCTTGGTATAAAGTAGAAAAATGCTGGCCCTCGGCATTATCAAAGTTGCCCATCCCTGATTTAAATCATTGTCGCTTGGAGTTAGATTTGGGGTTTGGGTTAGAATGTCTAAAAATGTAACAGAAAGTGATTCTAGCCCCAACTCCAAGCGACAATGGTAAGACAATAGAAAAAAACTATGAGAAAACAATACATAAAATGACACGAAAAAAGAAAGTTGTGCCACGGACACGAAAAATTATTTATAGAAATTCGAGTGACACGAAAAAGACATTGGTGTTCAAGGCACAGAAAAAGGCTGAATTTTGTCCCATGGTCACAAATAAATTAATTAAGTTTTCGTGGCCCATAAATACTCAACTGTTTTTGACACTTTGTGTTTGTTTAGCATGAGGATTACAACTCTTAATGTGTTAATAAATCAGAATGCATAAAATAGCATTACCCCCCGACGTCATTCCAGCATTTATGGTTATACATGGCGAGAACCAGTTAAACCACACAAGTTGATCCATACACATGTTGGGGGAGGGACAATTGGCATCTCCGGTTCTTGGCATGTAGGAGGAAACTGGAGTACCTGGAGTAAACCCATGCGGAGTGGACACAGGGTGAAAACTCCACACAGATCTAGCCAGGGCTTGAACTAGGGAACCTACTTGCTGTGAGGCAACATAAATGCCTATATAATGTAAATTAAATGAACATATAGTGAATCATAAATTATCCAGAGGATAGTGGGATAATGTATTGTGTGTTGCCTGCTTGTGACTCGCTCTGGCCACGGTACACCTCCAGGAGCTTGGCTTTTTTTTGGAAATTATCGGTACAGCTGATCTGTCTTTTATAAATCTGATAAAACTAAAGACTCTTTGGATATATGAGGAATGTAATACCACTCTATAGGTACTCAAGATTAACCTGAGATTGGTGACTACAGCTTGTACATTTTTCACATTTATTTAGGTGTAAAACTTTGAAAAAGTAAAAAAAAGGATACCACGGTCACACACACATTGGTTAAAAACAAAGCAACACCTGTGGCCGCTATCTAGACTATTCACTCTACATCAGTACAGTAGCTTTACAGTATGTGTCAGAGTCTGGGGTACGCTTCCTACATTAACACTCCTGAAATGAGTCGCAGACACCTTAGTCATTGCACGCATACACACAGGTAGACCAGACAGTAACCCTGATACGGTTTAGATATGTGTGGCCGCAGTGTGTGTTCTTACACAGACACGTCAGTCAGCCAACAGCAGCTGAACACAGATCAGAGCAGATAGCATCATGTGTCATCACACACTCATACGCATTCAGAGCCTTGCAGCATTGATTATATGATAACACATATATAGTGCTCAGAATGAAACCACCACTCATGCAGGCTGTACAAACACAACCAGACAGACACACAAACACACACAGACAGACAAACATGGGGCAATTCTAACAACATGGTCAGAAATACTTTGTGAATAAAATGTTATTATGGGAAGCATCAAATCGGATCTCACAATGGTCAGAAAAATGACCTGTGAAAATGCACAAACTGTTTTAACTTAACCAGTTAAATCTCAGGAGGCTGAAATTCAAATACCAGGCATGCATGATAAAACGCCACAGCTGGCACAACTCTCACACAAAAACACACACCAAGCAACCATAAATCGACTGTTATCCTTTAGAAATGAATAAATATCTACTGTAGAAGACCCCTCAGATGATCAGTGCACTGTAATAGATGATTTCAAATCCACGTTGTTTTATGTTACTTTAACTTAAGTTAAACAATTAACTTGTTTTTAGAAGTTATGTCAACTTATCACAAGTGAAAACTTAAAATAGTAGGTTGAATTGACTTGCGAAACCAACTTGCAGGTTTTTTTTACAGTGTGGTCATCAATATTATCTCTTAAACTTTTACATTTGATCCTCCTCCTCAATCACGAATATCTTGTTACATTCATTACATGGCATTGTAATCAACTCATGACAGAATGACAATAAACTTGACTTTGGCTTTTGATTAGACTTAAATCCAATTAACAAACTGCGTATGTTATCAACTAGTTAAACAGAAACAGACTATCCTCCCCAAATCTATTATTGCTTCAAAAATCAACCATTTAAGACTGCATTAAACATCCAAAGAAAATCTAAAAAGTACTCTGAAATTATCTTATGCAACAACTGCTTTAGGTGATCACCAGAGCTTTCAACAACACACAAAGCAAACAATTCGCAGTACACATTCCTGTTGAAAGTACACCCCACACCGCTTCATAAATACACAAAACTTAATGCTTTCCAGAAACATCCTCTCGAGTCAGACCCCAAAGGTATGCACAGATGACTTTGACCATAAAAAACAACAGCAGAAAGCAAAAGAAAGCAACATATTTACTAAAGTGACGAAAGACTTACAGGACACAACAAAAAACAACCAATAGCATTTTCTGAATGAACAAGCAAAGTAGAAAAGGAAGGAAAGTAGTTCTGACCGTATTATCCTGAAGGCGACTCTACAGATTGTGTCCATTTTTTCTTTCTTTCCCTCTCTCTTGCTTTCTATCTCTCTTCATGCAATTTTAAACAGACAGGCAGCCTGCATTCTTTCCCATAAGGTGATAAAAGCTCCCGAGTTCCTTCGTTCTTTACTCATTCTCTTTCCTCCCCTTACACTGTTTTCCCTCCTCCTTTTCCCTCCTTTACACTGCTCTCTCTTTCTCTCTCTCTCTACCTCCACACAGGTAACCCCTTTTAGGTGCCCCTCCTCGATGTCTGTGAAAATCCTGGCTTGAAAAGCTTTATCCCGTTCAAGTCAGCCAATGCAACTCAGAATACAGCTGTGTTCTCCACACACCTACACACGCACACACTCGCATACATATGCTTGGTGTAGAGCACACACACGGACACTCGGAGGACCTTGAGCTCTCCAAATATGGAGCGGGGAATGTAAACACGAGGGCGGGGTTATGTGTGGGTGGAGAGATTGAGTGCAGAAAAGAGAAAGAGAAGGCGAGATAAGGGGGGGTATTGATATAGTAAAGAAAAGGAGTGCCGGGAAAAAGAAATGAATGATGGTAAGAAGAAGAGAAAAGTTTAAGTTCAACAGAGAAAAAAAAACAGGAACGTTTTTGGTTGTCAGCAGCATTCCTGCAAGACTGTTTGTCGCTACAACTGGCAATAATTACAGACAGACAAGTGTGTGTTTGTGTGTAATTCTATATTCGACTCGATGCATTGTAAATTGTAAAGGCTGTTTGTGTTTCAACCGTGAGGTATCTTTAAATTACACGCCTGCTCTTAACAGAATCACACAACCAGATGTGCATCAACCATCGGTCCCGTGTGACACATACTCACAGACACACATGAAGCTGTTTAAATTGAATTTTTCACAGACAGAAAGTCCCAGCCTTTAAATATCCGGCCCTTTGGAATTTCCAATGCTTGCCGTGAGTTTGTAACTTTACTGCCTGTGTGAAACACTGGATTCTGTCAAGCCAGAAGACATTTAAAGGCCTGACTGAATAGTCAACTTATCAGCTTCCATCTGATCACTGGACTCTAACAGGATGAGGAGAACAAAGTTAATTTTGATGGGGTTAAACATTCACCGAATTCCATTCCACGAAGAAGATTTACTGGAGATTTAACATGATTGAACAGAAACACTGGGGTAAGATGTTGGATAAGTTAAGCCAACCTGAATTGGTTTTTGTCTAAGAATGAGAGGAGCCACTTTGAAGTTTTTTTTCTACATGTCAGGTAAAATGACATTTGTCACACACACATTGGAGAAAAAACTAAATAAAATAATAAATAAAATACACTCACTACTGCCTTAAATTGTTTTGGTTGAATTAACTCAGACTTACAAGTCATTTCAACTTACTATTATTTATCCAACCCAGTCTCACGGAGTTGCACATAAAAACTCCACTTTGGCGTGCATATGATACGCCAGTCCTTCTCATTCACTTAAACGGCGCATCTTTTTTGTCGTTTTATTTATTGGTTTCTCAAATTTTTGTTATTTTTTTACCATTGTTGCTTGGGTTTAGGGTTAGAACAACTTTTTGTTACATAAAAATGACATCCTAACCCAAACCCCAACTCTAACCCCAACTCCAAGCGACCACGGCTTAAAAATAGACAAAAACATGAAGAAACCTGTATATTAAATAACCTCCTTCAGAAAATCTCAAATCTAACCCTAAACCCAAGCAAAAATGGTTAAAAAACAGAAAACAATTGAGAAACCAATAAATAAAATTGGAATTTGGCGTATGTATTGCACGATTTTCACACTTTGTGCTATTTATATGCAACTCTGTGAGACTGGGTTGGATAAATAATGTGGACTGCAAAAAATGACTTTCTTACTTAGTATTTTTGTCTTGTTTTCAATAGAAATATCTAAAAATTCTTAAATCAATATGTATTTTCCTACCCAGTCTCACAAGGTTGATGATATAGTCACGTAATCTTTTTATTCTTTTTTCGTGATATTATCACGAATTTCCAAGTTTTTTCGTGAATGTATAAAGAATTCCTGTTTTCGTGGGATTGTCACGTATTGGTTACTCAACCGCTTTTTCCTATTTTTAAACCATTGTCACTTCGGTTTAGGGTTTGATTTGGTGCTTGCATTAGAATGTCACTTTATTGGTTTATACAATTTTTTTCTGATTTATTTTTTTAAATGTCGCCTGGCGTTAGGGTTAGAGTTGGGTTTGGGTAGGGATGTCACTTTATGTAAATCTAACCCTTAACCAAAGCCACATTGGTAAGAATTGGTTTATTAGTTGAGTAACCAATTAGTTGAGTAACCAATACGTGACAACCACACGAAAACAGGAATTCGCCATACGATCACGAAAAAACACGGAAATCCGTGATAATACTACGAAAAAAGAATAAAAAAATTATGTGACCATATAACAAAATTTCATAAGACTGGTATTTTCTTGATAAGCAAATGAAATAAGAAAATAACTCTAGTTTTTAGACAAAACATATAAAATTTAAGTGAATTTGTACTTAAAACAAGCAAAAAAATCTGCCAATGGAGTAAGACATTTCTTGCTGAATTTTTCTTGTATTAAGTAAATTCAAGAAAAAAAAAATTATTCCATTGGCAGATTTTTATACATCTTGATTTAAGAATTTTTTGATATTTATACTGAAAACAAGACAAAAATATTAAGTAAGAAAGTCATTTTTTGCACTGTGCCAAATGAAGTTGACTTTTTTAACTATATTTTATAAGTTTTAACAGCTCATTTCAAGATAAATAATAGTAAGCTGAAATGACTTGTAAATCAATAAAAAAAAAATTAAGGCAAATTTTTTTTAACAGTGCTCTAAAAATGCTTGGCTATTTTCAACATTAACCAAGAAAATGTTTATATCTAACCCAACAATGGGCTAAAACAACCCAGCATTTTGGGTTGAAACAACCCAGCATAGGTTCAATTATGACCCAACAAGCTGGGCAGGTCCCTTTTTGACCTAACACAGGGTTGAAAATAACACAGCATTTGTGTACAATATTATACATAATAAAAATAATGCTTCCGATTTAAGCAAAATTTCAAGTACGTGTATCTCTAAGAATCCAGAGTATTAGTTTTACTTAAGTATCATTTCTTATGTCTAAAAGATATCATAAAGCAAAAAACTGGCACTGTGTGTTAGTCTCCCATTGTACAGTAAAGGTGGGACCTTAAATATATAAGCCAGTGGTTCTCAAACTTTTTCGGAGGGCGGCTCCCCCTTGTGTACAGTGCAATCCTTCGAGGCCCCCTCAAAGAAAATGTATGACAAAAAACTGTTCTAAAATTTAACATTTTAATTAAACAAAACATATTAAGTTTTGTTTAAGAACCACTGATATAAGCCACCATCCCTTCTTTTAGGCTTCTACTTTTGTACAGTTCCTTAAACAGGTCCTCTTTCACTATAGTTAATTTACTGAAGCAGCGTGAACATTTACAGTAATTACAAACCCCGAGGACAAAAACCCCAGCATTATCTTAAAGCACTACTGTATGGTAACCGCCAGCTGTCAACTATACTGTAGTACTTTGAGAACTTTCTGGCCTGGAGACCTCGTGTCATACAGGATTAGCTTAGGGTCACATACAAGAACTTTACTATTATTGTAGAAGGTTAAACTTTCCACACACCATGACCAGTCCAGAATGTTCTCATATGTTCCAATTAACCTCAGCAAACTGTGACCAGATTTAATAGATGCATTACAGATAATGTGCTTCCTGTTTCCAGACCAAATATTACTAGAGCGTTAAAGAGACTTCTGACTCCGAAAACTTTGTTTTAGGTCTAAAAGTCTTCTGTGTGCATTTACGCTTGTTTTATATTAAAAACCCTGCAATGCTGTGCCTTTTTTGCCGTCTTAAGGTCTATGAAATCTCACTAGCACTCTGAAAACACCTCCCTGAGAGGGCTGTACATCCAAAGCCAAGATTTGTGTTTGCAGTATGTCAAGAGGTACTGTTTATAGACCGCACTGTAACGTGCCTCCACACGAACACCATTACAGAAAACCAAAAAAATTACACTCTGAAATATGTTGTTTAGACTCAACAAAAAAAGTTAACACAACAGTTTACATCACTATTGTTGAGATGTGACAACTTCTAATGAAATTAGGTTAAACCAACAAACTACTTTGAGTGGTATTTTGAGGGTTTTTTTTATTAACACTTACCTTTCAAAAATTCACAAAATCATTAAACTGAATTTCTCATAAAGATTCAGTTGTCCTAAGGATTTTTTTATATGATTTTAAATTGATTTTTTTCATAAAACTACACTCTATAATGCTGGGCTATTTTCAACCCAGCAATGGGTCAAAAAATGAGCCCAGCCCGATGGGTTGTTTTAATTTTTTGGGTTAACTGTAACAGCTGGGCTCGTCCCTTTTTGACCCAGTGCTAGGTTGAAATTAAACCAGCATTTTTAAGTGTGTAGGCAAAAAAATAGATATTCCAGCAGTTATTCTAATCTGCCATTATCAGGAGAAACTTTCTCTTGAAAACCATACACGTGACTTTTTAGATCTAGCATGCCTTCGTTATCTCGGATGTCTTGGATTGTGTTTTACCATGCCAGCCTCAATGAGGGACACAAGGCATCTATGTGGAGTGGAGTACGTGGAGTAAGTACTCTGGAGTGAGAACTGAGGCCGTTATAGAACTAGAGAACGAGCCATTGCCCACTACAGACCATGAGATGAAGCAGTCTCCCACCACAAAGCGAGAGTGTCCCACAGTGTCCATCCTGGAGCCAGAGCCGGCCATTATGTCCATCATAAGGCTAGAGTCGACTGTCAAACCCCTCACAGGACAACTGCCTGCTGGTCTGTCTGCCCGCCCAAGAGCCTGTTAAGGAACTCTGGCTTCTGGACTTTTCCACTGATCCAGTCCCCACCCATGTCCCAGCCCCTAGACTTATTCCCCAAATACCAGTAGTAGGTATGCTGAATGACCTGTTCCTGCCCTGTATCCTGCCTACCCCTTTGCTCCTGGACTCTTTGCTGGTTCTGCCTAGCCTAGATTCTCCCCTTCCCTCGCTGGTTCCATGTCCTGTGTTCCTTCAGCCCAGCTCTCTGCTTATGCCCAATTCCTTGGCTTTTGTCTGGCACTTCAGCTCTGCCTTGGCCTCTTTTGTCACCAGCTTGGCCCTCTAGGGTGGATCCCCTGGCTACTCCTCAGTCCTCCTTGCCATGACTTCACCTTGCCCCATCAGCTCTTCGACTTTACCTTTAAAGGCTATGTGCTCATTTGGCTCCTATGTGGCCCATCATCCCAGAGGCTCCTCTGGTCTCCCTCATCCCTCAATCTTGGTCTTTAGTTGCTGTGGTTCCACTCTGGACTTCTGGTCCTTCAGCTGTGCTTCAATGCTCCACCCCTTTTGCTACATCAGGCTCCCCCTTCCATCCGGATCCACCTTGGTCCTTACTCCCACCGCTGTCTCCCTGGTCAGTCAATCCCCCGTCTAAACCTCTGTTACTCAAGCCTGCAGTGTCACCTTAGGCTTCCGGGTCTTTTCTGTTGTTCTCTCGACTCTGCCTGGGTCTTCACCTCTGCCAGCTCTGCTTCTGTCGATCAGCTCCCAGGCTCCACCTGAAAGTCCTACCAGTGCTCAACACTGGCTCCTCCCTCTGTTATCTCTGCCTTGGGGTTTCCCTCTACCGGCCACTCTTATTTCTGTATTAAACCGGCTATTCGTCCTGCTTCTAGACCTCAACCCTTTTCTATAGACATTTATTTTCTGTCCCCTCCTCCACCACTTTGTGGCCACGCCTATTGGGAGAGGGGAGTACTGTCACAGTTTAGCTTTAGTGTCTTGTGTTTCCCTAAGTTTATCATGTTAATTAGTTAGTTATCTTGTTTATTAGCCTCTCCTCTCTTTCCATTGTTCACACCTGTGTTTTGTTTATCTCACTCACCCTGTCTTTGTTCTATTCCTGGTCAGTCCTTGTTTAAGTTTGAGTGTTCGGCTTTTAAATAAAAGTGAGTTTTATTGGATTTATCTACTCAACAACAATCATTACCATTTCTGAGTGTGATAATGTATTGGAGTGGATACATTATAAATATTTATACTACGGGACTGTTGAATGCTTGAATCTGATTGGTTGATGAACGTTCTGAGGTGTGCAATTATTTTCTGGGCAGCTCTCTTGATCGCATTACAGTTCCATATCACTTCGCATAGTTAACTGTAATAATGGACTAACAAAAACAACATGACAGATGATTTTCCGATGCAATAACAGCACTGTTTAGAGATGCACAGAGGTAGCCTCATTTACATAATCTCTCTCGCCCTCTCTCTCTCTCTCTCTCTTTCTCTCTCTCTCTCTCTTTTTTTCTTCCTTTCTCTCTGTGTCTCTGTCGCTGCTCTCTTTCTAATAACTTCATTAATAACTGCATTACAATGCTATCAACAGCTCAAGCCTCCACTGCCAGCTTTAAAATGACATTCTTGAACAAGCAAAAGAGCCGTTGGATGAGACGCAGAAGAAAAAGTCCTACTCACAATAGCGATTTAGGTACAAAAACCAGACAAATCCCTTTAAATATATCATGTGATCAATGTCTTGAGGTGTGGTAACCGTAGTATTAGCAGAATAATTGACTCCAGGCTGTTGAATTATTGAAAAATAATGCGCAACCTCGGGTGTGCATTATTTTCCTAAAAATTCAACGATTCGTCGTCAATTATTCCTTACATAATGTATATTATATGTATAAATATATAATGTATATGTACAAATATTTTTTATGAATAAGTGAGAGAAGATGATCAGAAAGTAAGAGCAAATAAGGGAGACTAAATAAATATTTAGTGAATATAAAATGTGTGTTTTAAAAAAAAGTTAAAGATGTCTTTATCAGTCATTTAGCGGGTCAGAAGACGTGTTACCTCCTGATGTACCATATTCACTAGAGTCCCACTCAGCCAGCGAGTTCACAGGGTCATTTTCAATCACTCCAATGTTGCTCTGGTGGCCACAAGCTTGAAATGCAATGAAGTGTTTTAATATTTACCTATAACTCCCCATACCAGAAATCTGCAAAGATCAATAACTCCTCAAACACTTGTTTTAATAAAAATACCTGAAGCAAGAGGATCTCTGTCCACAGTCTCTGAAAACAGCACCTCCACCACACCGTCCTCCGGAAATCTCTGATCTAAAATGAAAGAGTAAATGATGGCGGTGGTAAGAGATGGAAAACGATGCCTCACAGCGATGTGGGAACATCAACACACACCGCTCCATGATGACAGCTGATGTATCTGTGATGACTCTAAACATTCATGTGTTTCTGATTCTGTTTGATTAAATTACAATTGAGTTGATTTTGTAAGGTTTCCATAGTGCACCTGGTTATCCCTATGGTGTGAGAACATTTAAGATAGTATACCAGTAATTATTTTGACCTTGTGGGGATATTTTGTAGTGTGTGTTTCTTAGGTATTCCTGTCATCATGTGTCTTGCCTGTCATTATTTACAAAAAAATAACACTTGCTACACTCACACGGTGAGTCACACACACGCACTCATATACATGGAAAAAAGCATTTTGAAGCATTATTGTGTCCCATAATAGTTTTTTCCATAGACATTCTTGTTCCTTAAATAAGTGTTTGTATGACTGTCCAGGGGCGTAGACATCACTTCAAAAGTGTGTGGGGGGGAATGTCTAGTGTTATCCCATTTTTTGTTTTTAAAGTTAACCCTTGTGTAATTGATAGGTTTTATTTTTAATCATACATGTTTTGCTTTATATGCTTTATGATTATTATAAACATGCTGTAAATGCTGTAAAATCTCAGTTCAACATTGTCTTATTCTTATTTGAAGGGTTTTGATAACATACTTGTTAAAACAAAAGACGTTATAAAAGAGTTAAAGCTCCCGTTCTTTCTGTGTTTTTGAAGGTTTGATTGTGTTTACAGTGCGCAATATAACATGTGTTTATGTTTCACGTGTAAAAAAATGGCAGTATTTTTCACACAATTTACTTATCTGTATACCACTGTTTTCACTGTCCTCAAAATGGGTTGATGTCTTTCTTGTTCTATGAAGTCCCTCCTTCAGAAATACATATCGAGTTCTGATTGTGTAGTTTGTTTGTTTGTGTGTTGTGATTTGAGCAGCTTAGCTTAAGGTGACCAGATTGTTTAAATGAAAACTGGGGCATTTCCTAGTTCAATGGTCAAAATATCATTAAAATCCAATTTGTTGTTATCTATGAATTAAAAAATGGAGACAAAACATTTTCAGCAAAAATGACTTTCTTACTTAGTATTTTTGTTTTGTTTTGTTTTCAGTACAAATATCTAAAAATTCTTATATCAAGATGCATTTTCTGCATAAGCAAAATCAATGCTGAAAACTGCTGAATTGACAACCTACACAGGAGGCACACAACTAAAGGCATCTTTTATAACAACAACAGCAAAAACTGCCTGGATCAGCAAGAGCAAAAACCCAAATGAACATCGGTAACTTTACTGCTTTACCACGAGATGCAAACAGCTGCAGGAGGCAAAGGGTCTGAAAGAGTCGTTGCACTGTTTATTTTGGTAAGGTAGGTATGCGATATGTTTGTATTGAGATGGATTCAGATATTCTACTTTGATGAAACATTGTGTTGCTTATGAAATTTGTGTTCGTTTACGGATTAGCGTAACGATATAGTTACTACGTCTACACAACCGAACGTGTGCTTAAACTAATTCTGATGTAAACCAGTTGTTTGGTTATTTTGGAAGTGTTATTCGACTTTGTACTGCAAACTTTTCTCATTGCTGAATGAGACATGAGATGTGACCGTCTGACGTGTGTTCATGTGTTTTGAAAGAGGCGTGACTTTGGATGGCGGTTTGACTTGAGGGTGGGATCGGGATTTCATTGCTAGTTGGCTACCGTTAGCATTTTTCAAAATGTGTTACCCTACCTTTAATACAAAAATATTAAACTGAAGTGAATTTGGGCTTAAAACAAGCAAAAAATGTGCCAATGGGGTAAGACTTTTTTGCTTGTTATAAGCATGAATTTGATATTTTTGGTAAAAAAAAACAGGACTGTCCCTGGAAAATGGGGACGTCTGGTCACCTTAGCTTAGCTTGCCGTTAGCTTAGCTGGCGACTAACGTATTCCTGTGGGCGGAGTTTAATCGAAAACTGTTCTAGTGACGTCATTAAAGCAGGAAGTAGAGGGCTGTAGTCCAAACCGGCCGTTCGCTGTAGGCTTTGAAAGGTGAATTCTCTTAAAGGAAATATATCGCCTGGCAGTGCACTTTGAGCTTTATCATTTTACAGGTACACTGAAATAAATGATTCATTCAATTTGCTAAATTTTTTTTAAAGGTAAGTGGTCACAATCAATTTATTTAAGCTACATTTAAACAAAAAAATAGGAAAGCAAAACAAAACTTTTGTTTAAATGAAACTTAAATAAATTGATTGCAACCACTTACCTTAAAAAATTGGAGTAACTTGAATGAATATTTTGTTAATTGTATTATTAATGCTATTATAGCAACATTACACACTAACTAGGGTTTAAAAAATGGGATCAGAAAGAGCGTGGCCTTTAAGGTAAATACACAGAAAAATAAGTAAACGTTTGTCCAAGCAGCTATTTTTTCCTTATAATTTCCATCAAAATTTGCTATTTATTCAACAAGAGCAACAGGCAGAGTTACTCAACATTGTGCAACACAATTCGAATACCATATGCCAACTTAACACTGCTTGACTTTCGTAAAAAGGAGTGAAGAGTTTTTTTGCCGCTTTGAACTCAAAGCAACCTCTGTGAATGTTGGATACAGCGCGGGACCGCGGGTGCGAGCTAGGGCATGTGATGATGACGTGACAAGTCCGTGACTGATGAACGTCATGTATAGACTATCTTATCTCATTGAATTTGAAATCACTCTGCATTTATATGCATTGCTCCATTAAAACCCCAACATGCCGTGAACACAATAAAAAAGAAATTAAAAAAGTGCAGGGACTAATTAATTTTTATAAAAAGTGGGTGGGACATGTCCCCCACATCCCACGTGTAATCTACGCCCCTGTGACTGTCAAATACTTTTTGGGTAAAATTAGTAAATTTTACCTTTGTTCGCATAATCAAGTTCTTGTTTCTGAAAGGAAAGTTTGTGTCCAGACACAGTGCCCATATGAATCTGCACTTGAAACACTATCTCATGAGTCTGCAATGAAACAGCATTCTGATAACATGCAATCTGCAAGAGAAATAAAAAATGTATGAATGCAAACACATATGCAGGTATGAAAATGGTTAATACTGTGCGTGTGTACGTGAGAGTAAGACATCTTACCATAATATCACCCTTAAGCATCTGTGGGGGTTCCACAAGAAAACAAACTCCATTCGTCTCACCTATGACAACCTGACTAAGAGTCATACACAAAACACACAGCATTTTTTTAAATACCACCAAAATGTCATTACAGGATTTTTCATATTGTATTTAAATATGTTTCACAGTGTCTTACTGTACTTCTGATGTGTATACTGTCTGCATGCCTTCGTACACTCTGATAAACAGTTGGTACTCTAAAAACAAACAAACCAGGAAGAAATTTCAAATGGTCAGTTTCTTAAAAGGCTTGAAAGAAAATTGTGCACTAAGGAGCCCATTAGTTGACCTGATACTGCAAAAGATTCTTTTCATTGAAATTTAATCGCTAAGTTTCAGGTTTCGTGCCTTGTGAAAGTTTTTTTTTTTTTACATATTTCAGTATTTCACACAAAAGGCTTAAGGAGAAATACTTGTTGACAGTTGACATACAATAAGAGTTTAGGGCTAAAGTCAAGGCCATTAGCTAAAATAATTTGGTCTTAGATTTGGAAGATTAGATTTGGATGAATTGCTCTAGACAAGCTTTTGTATTAAGATCTCTGTTTTCGATTGCAGACTTTTATATGGTGGCAAGTCCAAACAAAGTTGAGATCTTTTCTGAAATTCTAGAGGAGACAAATGTGACGTTATCAAGTCAGGAGAATTAGACAGAAGTTCTCATTTGTTCTTCGATACCGCCAAGGAGGAATAATTCAGGAATGAAAGGGGTGTTTAAAGCCATTTCATGCATTCTGACCTATTAAACCTTGTGGGTTGTTGAGGCCAATTTTTTTTGTCTTAATTTGGCCACAACTTTCTCTGTGTTTCAGCAAATGGAATGATTTTTGGTAACAATCTTATATTGACACATATTTTGAGAAAATGCCTTTTCAAAAACTCAACAATATACTGTGGGCAAATTTACTACCCTTTCGGGTTGTTCGTGTACAAAGAAAGCCTAATTTTTCCCTAATTTTTTTCATAAATCTGTTAATCAACCTCAGTACTGATCAAAACTACCAAATGTTTACAAAAATTCCATTTTAACTCTTTAATTGCCACGTCCATATGTGGTGTCACAGATTTGATGAAAAAAAACACACAATTTGACCAATTTTCAATATAAAAAGTGATTGTGGACTGGATTTTTTTTACCTTTTTAACAGTCTTGGGCATGCCAAGGGTAGTGAATTGGAACAACCCACAAGGGTTAACACTGTTTAGGGGTTAGATTCCTCATGCTAAACATAGGCAAAGTGTCAAAAATGTATTTAGACGTATGAACAGAGTTGGGGGTAACGCATTACAATTAACATGCATTATGTAATAATATTACTTTTCTGAAGTAACGAGTAAAGTAACACATTACTTTTTAAATGTACACATTGATATTTGAGTTACATGTTTAAAAAAGTAATGCAAGTTACTTTTTTAGTTTAATTAATTCGATTAAAAAAAATGATGTACTGAATTAAACTAAACGTAGTCACAATATGCACTCTATGCGTACACGGTTTGAGAACAGTTTGGGTCAGAGACTGAGATGGCAGGCTAGAGCTTGACATGTTTGTGATGAAATATGCAATTTCTGAATGCAGAACTTTTCAGTCATTAAAAACACCTGCAAGGCCTGAAAGAGATCAAGCCTCAGCCAAGAAAAAGTAACGCAACAGTAACTAAAAAGTAATGCAAGCATCACTTTCCATGAAAAGTAACTAAGTAACCCAATTAGTAACTTTTTTGGGAGTAACTTAATATTGTAATGCATTACTTTTAAAAGTAACTTCCCCAACACTGCGTATGAAAGAGTATTTCTGTGCCGAATGCACTTCGCCAGGGTTTGTACACGTTTCAGGAAAGTGTACTACAATAAAGATTCATACGTAACAATCTTGCTTTATTTCTTTCATGGGCAATTTCAGTGCAGGAAGTACAGTGGAAGTCCTTATATGGGCACTTCACCCATAATAGTGTACGCACACACCAACCAAGAGCTGACACGAAATCAACATCTCAAAAGAAGTGTGTGGTTATATGATTATATCCAGGCAATCAAAAGGGGCGGAAAATGCATCGTTCTGCGTCTTTCATGACGTAAAAATATGAAAATTTGACTAAAAGTGAAATTATCGGAATCTGTAGATATTATTCAAAGTAATTGGATATCGGTATCAGCACAGAAATTGTGTTTCAGAGCATCCCTAGGGTGATAAAACAACTAACGTAACTTGGTGTGTAAAAACTGCCCAGATGATGTATGCATGTTTTTCTCACCTGTAGGGTGGAGGTCAGGAATGGGTTGGAGATCAATGTGGTGGATGAAGAGAGGGGAAGGATTCATATGAATCTGATGGGTGAGCAGTTTGCCAAACACCTGTACATACCTGAAACATCCACAAACACCTCTGTTACTCTCACGGAGCCCAATGTATACCAGTCAACAATAAATCAAGTCTCATAACACAGGCACAACTTCAAACAAACTCAACAGATGTGCAAAAAGCAGACAGGTTTTATTTGGAAATGATCAGCAAAAAAATTACAAAGTTATACAAGCCAAAATATGTTATTGACTAAGAGCAAAAATGTCATACTTCTTGAAGTTTCTACTCGATTTATGGTGATTTGGGGTGTGGCTCAATATCAAATGGGGTACATAGTGTCTTTATACCGTTGCCAACAACAGCTACGTTGTGTGATTTCAGAACAGAGTAAAATAAGTATGTCTAAAATATATGAGTTGATCCAGGTGGGCCACTGCCATGAAGATTTTATTTTAATTTTCAAGTAAACCTGAACATATGGTGCATTAAAGTCCTTCTGGGAAGTTCATATTTATGAGTTGGGTACGTTCAAGTCAATGTAGTTGGAGTTAGATGGAGCGTACACTGTCTTTTTGAAAATAATATAGGATTAATTATTATTTATTATTATATTATATTAATTTTTAAAGTAAAATTGCATTTATTGCTGTTTCTCACTGACATCCATCCAATTTGGAAAACTCATTATGACAAATCAAAAGTTGGTTCAACTTCAAAATGTAAGTAACCTGGTTGCCTTAAAATTATTATTTTAACTTTTTTGAAGACTAATATGTTGAATTAACTCAAAATTTGAAGGCAACCCCATAACTTACTTTTTAAAGTTAAACCAACAAATATTTTTTTAAATGAAGGGGCTCAAAGAGTTTCCCACTCATATTTACAAGTGTACTGTGTACTTTAGATAAAACCAACAGATGCCGCATTGGCCTTTGTTGTGATACTGTACGGTAACGAATCCACCATATTGAGAAGGACAAAATTGCCCTATAAACACATGCAAGTGAACAGGAGCCTGCGGTTTTTCAAGATAAAAACGCACAAAAACATTTATATTTCTCAATACTTTTTGATCTACATTGAGTACAAAAACACTCTATGCCATTGAAATACTGTTACATTTTTTGTTCATTGTTGTGTTTTTATTCAGAAAAACTTTAGCTTCCCATCTACGTGCAGGGATGTGCACAGACATTTTAAGGGGCAGGGGCTCAAGTGAAATAAAGGGCACCTTTCATAATTATGTATTTTTTTTCTTTTTTTTTAAACAAAAAGTATATATATTAACACAATTCTGAGTTCCTTTTTAACATTTTTTTTAAAAAGTTAATTAATTTTATCTTCCTCAAACTCACGCAATTGTTTAATTTTCAAAAGATGTCTACGAAATAATCAGTTCACACACACACCATGGTCTCCTTAGTAGTCTAGGTTTATAGAGCAGCTAAGGAAGCCATTACACAATGTGCATGTTTTGAAAACATTAAATTACATATTAATTACAAATTTGTTAAAATGCTAATAACAGAGTTGTAACTGCTGAGTTAGCGCTACATGCCAATAAATGCTATATGCTAGCGTTTAGCTGATTAGTTGTTAGTTGTTACTCAAAATGTATTTTTGTCTGATAAGGGCTCAAAATATAAGGTCTGTTTACTAATATGAGCTTTTGGCATGAGCCTCAGAGCAGAGCAATCAGAGCAGAGCTCAACATTATTATTCATGACCCTTTCAAATAGGGCAAAAATAGACCATTTAATTAAAATGACAAATTCTAGGGTTGTAAATAGACATGTAAAAACGTTTCTGGATAATTTTTGCACTTAATAAAGCAACATACCTTCTATGTAATTGTCAAAGAACAATTGAACATATTATGACAACACCTCCTATGGCACCTTTAATCTTAGGTTTCATATTTATTAGGGTTACACATGTCAGAAACAACAAATATAGATTTTTTTGTGTGATGTCAGTGAAAATTCAGACTGGGCAAGTAAAATACTGAACCATCAGATTTCTTCCCAATCTACTCCAGCACTCCAGTATAACACATTATACTTATTTAACAGCCATTACAAAAAACGCAAACAAAAAAAGCTTACTACTGCAGTTAGCAATTATTTTATTGTTTGTGCTTCATTATTTTATGAGCAGTCTGTTTAAACTACATACACTACACACTGTTACAAGTTTGCAACTCTTCAGGTTAATATAGGATTGCCATGGAAAACAATGTCCCTGAATCGTTATGTGTAACAACGTGTCCCATATTTTGTGCATAAAACTGTTAATATAAGAATGCTTTCTTCCTCGCACACTTACCGGTAGCTGCCTGCAAATTATGGACATCGCGTCTCGTTCAAGCTCAGCTTTGGCGCTTGAAGCGCGAATGATGCAGCACGAGTGTAGACAAGCCAATCATAAAGCGAAATAAGTTAGAGAGGCGGGACTAAGGAAAGGTAAAGCCAATCATATTAGCGATGTGAATTTTGGAGGCGGGACTCATCTGTTAACCGTTTGTGTGCCACAAATAGCGCTATTTTTCTTTATATAAGAGTTTAAATCTCATTTAAATGATTCCTGAATAAATTCATGTTAAATTAAATAAGCAACAAGTAAAAAACACAAGAAACAGAAAGACATCAGTTGTTATATGAATAAAGATCATATTTTTTTTCAAAAAGCACCCCCGAAAAAAAGGGCACTTTCTCTCTAGTAATAAAAAGGGCAGGTGCTCAAGCCCCCTTTGATGTCTATGTGTGCACGTGCCTGTCTACGTGTGTGTGTTTTAGGGCAGTCTTGACATTGCTGTACAATTCAGGGATCCATATGGTGTCTATGTAGGCCTACGGTATACAGTCTGTGAACATAACAATCATTTAATATAGCTGCAAGCAGCGATGGCGGGCCCTCGCACGTTATTTTACCGCTACACGGTGCCTTCGAGAAAACGATGCACGGTGGGCAAGTGCATCAAGTGGGTAAATATCAGTGGACTATTTCATGTTGCTACTGACCCATTTAGGTACAGTAGGTAAAAGAAACCCCATATTTTAGACAAACGGGGGCGCTAGTCAGCCACCAAATAGACACGCCTTTATCTGACGTTTTTGTCAACACTTAACAGACGAAAACTTTGATGTGTGTGCCAAATTTAAAGTTCAACTAAGCACGCCAAGAGCCTTAAACATGCCTGAAATTAAAGTAAAGTTTGACACATTGCCATGGGAACAGCGTTCGAGATGTCAAAAATCCCTTCGCAATTTATCATCTACAATGTCTCGGCATCATCTTGACCACTTCTCGTGTCAATCGCATGAAAATCCTAGAAGGAGTATTTAAAAGTTAACTGTATGGAACTGAAAGGCTTAAATATGCCTTTTAAATGAAAGTAAAGTTTGACGCGTTGCCATGGGAACAGCGTTTGAGATATCAAAAATCCCTTCGCAATTTATCATCTACAATGTCTCGGCATCATGGTGACCACTTTTGGTGTCAATCGCATGAAAATCCTAGGAGGAGTATTTAAAAGAACATTGCATGGAACTTTCAAAAAAATCCAGCTTTGTGGCGCCTGCTGGTGGCGCTATACCCGGGAGTCACAATAGGCACATCGATGCGATCGGAATCTTCAGACGAACAAACACCCCGCGTGTCATTACAATAAGACATTTTTTGCCTTAGATATTAGACACTTCCTGTTTCTCTGATTTCGCCACAACTTTGTCGGCTCGCCATGGCAGAACCATTCGAGATATCAAAAATCCCTTCGCAATTTAGCAAGTCCAATGTCTCGACATCATGTTCACCACTTTTGGTGTCAATCGCATGCATCCTCTAGGAGGAGTATTCAAAAGTTCAACGCATGCATTTTTTAAACAATCCAAAATAGCTGACTTCCTGTTGGGCGGAGCTTAAATGTTAGAGGGCGAAAGTTGTTCGGGTCGATGAGATCTATATGCATACCAACTCTCGTACATGTGCGTACATATTTGCACGATCTGTGCATCAATGTTTTTTTTTGCATTACAGGGGGCGCTACAGAGCCCCCATGCCACGCCCGTGTTCCAGCCTTTGCCCGTTCGCAATGACGGACGACTCTGACGTCTGTGCCAAATTTCAAGAGTTTTCGAGTATGTTAAGGCACCCAAAATGCCCAAAAGTGTTAAAAAAAAAAAAAAAAAAAAAAAAAAAAAAAAAAAAACAATAAATTCGAGCAAAACCAATAGGGCTTCGCACCTTTCGGTGCAGGCCATTCTGGCCTGCTCCTCGGTGCTCGGGCCCTAATAAACTGCTGACAACTCTAAACTATTTCTTAAAGTACAGAAAGAAAAGCAAATGATGCACTTAACAAAAGGAAGAAGCATAAAATCCCTTCCTCAAACTGCATGAGCGATGGGTGGTGGAGGTTATGATAGTGTAAAAATGAAGATTTTTCACAGAAGAAGGAAGTGAGAATAATGTAAGAATGGCCAGAATGCAAGGGGGGATTTCCTTTCTTATGTGGCCATGAACCACCATCCTGAGGGAAACCTTCACGCGTTTCCAACTGTTACAATTGACCACTTATAGTATGACAACATGCACCACTATTGGGGAAACATTTTTGTCCGTGTCATTATAATATGTGCGAATTGTGACAGCTTGGACCTGGTTTACATGTTTTATTTGTATCTTATACAATAAAAATTTACAATTTTACAACAATACCGTATAGAACGTTATAAGAATGTGCTATATAAATAAATAAATGAGTACAGGAACCACGTTAACAGCGAAATAGAAACTAATGCATAAAAGCTGTCACTGTGGTGGTATCTTTTCAAAAAGTACAACTTTGTACCTAAAGGGTACATACTAGTACCTTAAAGGTACATATTAATACCTCAATCGATACCTTAAAAGGTACATACAGTACAGGGGCGGAGCGAGGGGGTGGCTACTGGGGCTCAACCCCCGAATGTTTTGTCAAAAGCCCTGAATCTTTTCAGATCTGTAAAAATGAATTCATCCAGGGCGCTAGGTGGCGCATTCAGCTTTAAACTCTCCGTTCACACACTCCAGTGAAAACATATAAGAGATTGAAGTTGAAGGCAAGTTAATATGCTGAATCTCCCCACAGCAAACCATTTTTTTAAAGCGTTTATCATTACAGTGCCTTTGTTATTACTGTAAAAGTGTATATTTATAGTTATGTGATGTAAATACTGTTAAACAGCATCAACTGATATATTATCTGCATGGCTAACGGCTAATGTTAGCTCTCTGATGGCTGCCTCTTCTGCTGCACACTGTCCTTGGTAACGTTATATTTAAAGTACATTTAATCGCAACGAAGTTACACTTTGAAAAAAACTTGCTTTTTGCACACATCCCTTTTTATAGACGGATATAGAATTTATTTATTGAAAGACGTCAGAAGTAAAAAGGTAAGACAGTATATAGTTACTGCTTAGGCAGCTTATGTTTTGTCCATATGCATTTTACTGAAATTCGCAATGATTTCACCTCAGTAATACATTGATAGACAGTTATAAAATGTGAATCTTCAATCTCTTACATTAAAATATGCTTATGTGTGATAATTGTCAGTGCAAATAGGGAGAGAGGAAGATGGAGAGAGATCAGATCACAGCTAGAGAGAAAACGCTGCAATAAGCAGGTAAGAAATTGTTCTGTCAGTGAAGTCAAAATTGTTATTCTTTCTTATGTAGCTTTATAATTACTGGATTACCCTACAGCAAACATATTTTGCCTATTTTTGGATAAGAGAAGTTAAAGTATCGCTGTCAAAATTTGTTATGTTACAGTTTCAAAATGATAATACAGGAACACTTCAATTAAAAAATAGTTTGTAAAGCTGCCGTAAATAGAGAAAAAAATATCATCAGGGGACCATGCTTTGGAACCCGTAGATTTGGGATAAGCCCCCAATTTCTGCATTGTCTGGCTCCGCCCCTGATACAGTACCTAAATGGTAGATATTAGGACCTTTTGAAATCCCAGTGACAGCTTTGTATCTTTCTTTCTGACAGTGTAAATAAGTCTTACCTTTTTTGAGATGGTGTCATGAGGTTATCCATTTTATCCCTGCAGAACCTCTTCATGGCATAGAGATCCAATGCCTGTTCCTCACTAAGAGTCAGAATGAAGGAGAACTTGTAACATATATCACAAATGTTTGCACACACCTATTAAACCCTTTTTTATTTTTTTTTAGGAAAAAACAGCCAGTAGTTATAGTCCTGTACTGAATGTGTATCACATATTAATTTTCAATAATGACGTGTACATAACCCTCTGGATTACTTAAAGGATTAGTCCATTTTTTAAAAAAAAAATCCAGATAATTTACTTACCACCATGTCATCCAAAATGTTGATGTCTTTCTTTGTTCAGTCGAGAAGAAATTATGTTTTTGAGAAAAACATTCAAGGATTTTTCTCATTTTAATGGACTATAATGGACCCCACCCCAACACTTAACGCAACAGTTTTTTTAAATGTTTTTAAAAGTTTAGTTTAGAGTTTTAAAAGACTCTAAACGATCCCAAACAAGGCATAAGGGTTTTGTCTAGCGGGACGATTGTCGTTTTTGACAAGAAGATTAGAAAATGTTCACTTTTAAATAGGACTATAACGATTTATCTTGCAAATGCGTGTTTTCTCAATGAATGAATTTGAATGAACATCCAAAAGCCAGGGGGCGATCTCATGCAGAAACTCCAATTGTGCAACAGAAGAAGTAGCATTACGAACCCTATTCCAGGAAATGTCTACAGGAATATGTATATCGCCTTTCTTCAGATTGTTTCAGGTATTTTCATGATAATATAGAATATTTTTAATGATTTTGTTTAATGAGTGTTGCGTTTTTAAATGCACATTATTAACGACTCAGACTCATATTGATTTTAGATTAATAACGGACTTCTTACTAACCAAAACGCTAGGGTGGCCATTCGTGCCAGTTCCGCCGGACACGTCCTGAACATGTTTTCGGGTTCGTTCTCCGGAAGTCGCGTTGCTCGACCGCATACGTCATCACATTTCAGTTAAAATACATTAGAAAATTAAGATGTATTTATTTTAAGACATACAATCAGTGTAGTTTCATTCTTACCTTGAAATGTAACGGTTGCTTTTCTGAAATTAAACCAGAAATATTAAACCTTGATGACGTATGCGGTCGACCAACGCGACTTCCGGAGAACGAACCCGAAAACATGTTCGGGACGTGTCCGGCGGAACTGGCACGAATGGCCACCCTACAAAACGCCATAGTACACGCACAAGCTGCGCATGAAACACAGAATCGCGATGCAGATTCGATTAAATGGGACACACGATATATAGTTACAGCCCTACTTTTAAACCACAACTTCTCAGTCTATCTCCGGTCCCGTGACGCGCCAGCGCGACCCCACACAATATGCCATCACGTCAAGAGGTCACGGATGATGTATGCGAAACTACGCCCCAGTTTTTACAAGTGTGGAGAAAGAGGACCGTTCCATCATTGTTGTATGTTGAATGATACTAATTAATGTCTTTGTGTCAGTTTATTGTTTAAAATGGTCCCCAAATGTGCGTTTCATATATGTAACATGTGACCTTTCTACGTCACTACGCAATTACGTGAGGTCGCGCTGGCGCTTCACAGAACCGGAGATAGATGAGAAGTTGTGGTTTAAAAGTGCATATTGTTTATTTTTCTTGTAAAAATGACAATCGTTACACTAGATAAGACCCTTATGCCTCGTTTGAGATCGTTTAGAGTCCTTTGAAACGGCAATTTTAAACTGCATTAAAACTGTTAAGTGTTGGGGTCCATTAAAGTCCATTAAAATGAGAAAAATCCTGGAATGTTTTCCTTAAAAAACATAATTTCTTCTCGACTGAACAAAGAAAGACATCAACATTTTGGATGACATGGTGGTGAGTAAATCATCTAGATTTTTTTTTTAAAGAAAATTGACTAATCCTTTAATCTCTGGTTACTTTGAAAAATTCTGCTGTCAAATATTTACATATCCTGTAACTCATTGGTCATAGGTTTGATCCCATGAGATCACACAATACTGATAAAATCTATAGGCGAGCTATTACAGTAATGCACTGTAAATCGTTTTGGATTAAAGCATCTGCCAAATGCATAAATGTAAATGCAAATATATAAAGTGCCATACTTATGCCAATACTCCAAATTAACTCTATTTACTAAGAATTCGTTAAAAAATGTTAACAATACAAAACCCGCATTATCAAGTGACAGATGTTACAACTGACAAAAACAAAGTAAGAACCAGTTTAGATCTCAAAAGGCCCTATATATCAGCATGTCACAATCAAATGCCTATAAATCTATATCCATCGTAAATGTCTTATTAAAGCTTATGTGAGAAAGCGCTTTTCTTTTTAACAATATTTTGACATGTGCACAAAGGACATGAATTGCTGAGTTTTACCTGCTGAAGAGATTTGATAGTTGAATGTAAGAGGATATTACCACACCCACTCTGTCTTTGTTACCCTGTTACAGACAGGAAGAAATGAAAAAAATATCATTCCTTTAGGATGGAATCAAAATCCCAAAGATTTTCCAAAGACAACTATTTTTTACGCTTTCTAAAGAAACTCGCTGCTTCACTAACGTAACTGACTTGGCAATGATCTATTTTTAATGATTTCTCATGTCTCTGTGATATTCTAGTATCTACAAATGACTTAAGGGCCCCAAAGGGTCTGTACACTACACCAAATTTAAAAGGCCCATTTCCATTTTTCTATTATACTGTAGTGCCTAAATATGACTGACACCTCTGGGGCCGACAGGGTAACTATGTACACTGTAATCTCAGGCCAAATAGGGACCTAAGACGTACCGAGGGACCAGATATCTTTTGACTTGGTGCTGTTTTTGTCCCCTTATTTGTTTGCTGGTTGAATATTGTAAGTATATTGCTTAGAGAAGTATTAGCATGCCTGTTCATAACAAGTAAAACAATCTGAGGTATGGAACAGGGAAATGTAATATGATTAGGTCAAAACGATAATCTTTAGTAACAGCTATGGTGAGAGTGACTATCAAGCACCACTGGACTATACAGTAGCTCACGTAAAGTAATGCAATAATAAAGGAAAGCAGTTAACAAGTCTGAATGTCTTACTTTACAATGTAGCAGTAGCATGTGTTCAGGGTTTGTGCTTAACCAGGTATTCATGCTTTTACACACTGAACACAGCAGATGAAGTGAAGGAGCATACTGCTCAGGCAAGCCAATGTCCACCACCTACAGTCAATGATATGAGACAACTTTTACTGTGGGTTCACACCAGACGCGAGTTCAACGATTTGCGCAAGTAGATTACATACAAAGTCAATGCAAAGACGTGATCAGACGCGGCCTCGCGTTGGGCGATGCAAATGACGCGATATTGCAGCGAAAACACGTCTTCGCCAAAGTTGAAAATATTCAACTTGAGCAAAAAAATTTGCATGACACGAAGTTAAATCCCGCGAGTAATCTAGAGCGAGTAACCCAATGACCCGCATTTGGTGTGTACGTTGCATTACTGTTTGTTCACACCAGACGCGAGTTCAACGATTTGCGCGAGTAGATAACATACAAAGTCAATGCAAATACGCAGTCAGACGCGACCTTGCGTGGGGTGATGCAAATTACGCGATATGGGGGACGTGTTTGGCGCAAAAACACACGCTATTCGCCTCAAACGCGTCCTCGCCCAAGTTGAAAATATTAAACTCGAGCGAAAAATTTGCAAGTATTTTACGAAGTTAAATACTGCAAGCAATCTAGAGCTAGTAACGCAATGCCCCGCGTTTGGTGTGTACGTATACATGCATGTACAGTACATAGCATCACATAGTCTGTAACAACGACATGGTATATTTACCCTTGGATTTATCCTGTTGAGAACATCTGTGGGTTCAGATAAGTTGATAATCTGCAGGTGAAAAAATAAAGGCTTTGATTAATCGGAAAAAAAACTTACACTTAAAAAAAATGTAGACATACAGTGGGTAGAATGGGGCTAGTTGTCACAATTTTTATTCAAGTGAATATTTCATTGTTTTTTTATGTTTGTATAAGCATATATAGTGAAGTATTTGCATTAGCACTGCAAAGGTCATGGGTTCGATTCCCATGGAACACACATACTAATAAATGTATTTGATTTCACGGTAAGTCACTTTGGATATAAGCTTCTGTCATAAATGTAAAAAAAAATGTACAAAAAATTTCACAGTTCATTGAACACCAGTTGACCTTCTGGAACAACATGTCCCAAAAATGTACAAAACTACAGCTAGAGAAAACATGTTATTAGACGATAGAATAAAATGCTTTTAGTTACTGAAAAACAACACCTGTTCTATGCACAAAAGTCAATCAATAGACAGAGATAAACATTTCTGTGACTAATGTTTTTTGTTTTGGATGGTTGTTGTTTTACTTGGCTACTCACCATGTATTGATCAGAATGTTTGGACTGCAGCATCTGCGTGATACTGTGTAGATTTTGTTGATAGGTTTGCTCTGAGCAGGACTGGTGAAAGGTTACAGCGATTATACGCTCTGTAATGTAGTTCAGGTCAAATTCAGATTCCTCCGCCATCATAATACTGTTCATTCATGTAAGAAGATCTACAGTAGAGAGGGAGAGAGAGAGGTAACAGTCTGCAGTCTGCTAGAGCACACAGAGCCAGAGTTATCCACTTTCAAAGACAGTATTTACAACATAAAAAAAAAATTAGTCATCATATGAAAAACAACATAAATAACAAACAGCAGCTTTTTATGTAACTTCAAAGGGTTTTCTGTAAAATGATATAAAGGTATTGCATTTATTCCACTGTATGTGGTTAAGGGGACACTTCAAATATTTTGAAATTGAATACAAAAAGGGTATTATTCCTCCCTTAAGTTAGAATAGAATGACTTTGGCAAAGATTATGATAGAGAAAAAAATCATTTTTCCTCTATAAGCTGATAATTGCTGGAATCAAACAACTATCTGCAGGTTTGTTACCACTCAGGGCCAGAGTTATACACTTTTAAATACAGACTTTAGAAAAAAACCATCAAAAAGCACCTATTTATTTTTGTGTTTATTGAGTACTGACAACACATACAACCATGTTTAGCACTTTCAACAGTGTTTTATGTAATTTCAAAGGGTTTCCTGTAAAATGATACCAAACTTTGTATGCACACCTCTGCATGTGGGTATGGGAAGCTTTTGAAATTGGGTAATCGGAAATCCCCAAAATAGCCTCAGAGTGTAAAAACCTTAAGGAAATGATTGACTCATTTTTCCAAAGGAAACTTAAAGGCTGGGTATCTGATTTGATCCAGAAACATTTAAGTCATGCTGGTTAAAATTCTCCTCACATCCTGATAGTTACCTGATAGATACTTCAAATGGTAACACCAAAAAAGTTTTTTTCAACTTAAAATTTCACTGTAGTTTCACTTTGAAAAGTGAAAAATTTAAGTCAAAGGAAAACACAACCATTTTTCAACCGTTGTTCTTTCCTCAACTTAGACAAATAGATACATACCTTTTTTTAATGCGTGCACTTAATTGTTTTACAGCGCGATGTGAATGTGTTAGCATTAAGCTTAGCCCCATTCATTCCTTAAGATCCAAACAGGGATGAATTCACTTCGACTTCGGTGAACAGTACCATCATCCCTCCTGACTACTCCCCCCTCGCTCAAACTTCCATCAATATTACTGCGCCAGAGGATTTTTGTGCTTTTCTGCCATACAATATAGTTCTATTTTTTTATCCACATTTTATTTTGTGCCACCATACTTACTCATGTAACTCCTCATGTAACAGTCTTTAAATAGAGAAAACATGGACGTGTTTGGTGGCTTCTAAATTCATCCCTGTTTGGATCATAAGGAATGAATGGGGCTAGGCTAAACGCTAACACATTCATGATGCGCTGTACAAGGATTAAGTGCATGCATTGAATAAAGATAGGTGTGTATTAAGTTGTCTAAATTGAGGTAAGAAAAACTGCTGTGTTTTCCTTTAAATAATCTGTTTCCAATTGAAGTATTTTTTTAAGTTGATCCACCTTTTCACTTTTTATAGTATATGAGATTTAAAATGAAATTTAAAAATGTTATATATATATATTGGTATATATTGGTTTGATTTTTTTTTTTTTTTTTTGGTACAAAAAGAACGTTAGACCTTCTTACTTCCATTCTGTCATTTAAGCAAAATTGGGACAGTTCCAAATTGAGTCATTCTGAATTGAATTTATTAATACACAAAAATAATGCAGCATGGAGTTTAAACAACTTAATTGTTAAAGTCAAGGCAACCTACTTATAAGTTTTGACTTGTTATAAGTTGACATAACTTAACTTAAGTACATGTAAAATAAAGATATTGCTAAAGTGAGAATAACTTATAATTTAAAATAATTAAAATGAATAAATTATTTTAATAAACATTGAAAAAATACAATCGTTCTCACTAGTGTGATTTGATTTGGAGGCCAATTTATAACACAATTGCTTGTTTATGAACATAAACATGTTTTTTAAACAGAAAACAAACTTCCCAAAAAAGCCTGGGTTATTTTAACCCAGCGTTGGGTCAGAAAGAGACAAACCCAGTCGTGGGGTTAAATTAACCCAACATGTTGGTTTTGACTCTTTTTGACCCAGCGTCAGGTTGAAAATAACCCAGCATTTTTCAGAGCGCATGCAGTCTGACTACACTTCTTTGGTCAGGGACTACTCATATGGGATTTCTCTCTATTTTACACATTCCAAAACACATCCTCTTTTTTTTGAGTCAGTACCTCAATTTGTCAGTATGATTCATGATTTGGATGCATTTCGAATTCACATATCGCGCAAACACATATCACGCAACTTCCAATACATGAACACATGACATCCCATGAGTACTAGCTAACATTTGTCTGACCCTGATCAAGTGACTGTAGAGGCTAGTACAGATCTATTGAACTGAAGATTAGCCAATCAGATAGTCTCTTTTGTTAGTTGACCCGATACAAAGTAGACACACCTATCGGCAACACACAAAAAAAGAAATAAAGAAAGGGGACTGTTTTCGATTCTCTCTTCTATTTATTTCTATGTCTACAGTATATGACTCGTTTTCCCCAGACACCTGCTACTGAATGTACCAATTTTGCACTTAAATGAAAGATTTTTATGCAATGTAAGATTAAAAAAATAATAATACACTGTTTAAAGGTGTGGCTGTGCGCATTTGATCTTCCCCTTGTGTTCTCTTTAAAAAAAATCAGATCAGATTTCCTAAAGTTCATTCACATACTAACTTCATCTTATGCAACACCTACTCCATGTGGCCTGTAAACAGCTGTGTCTACCTCAGGTATCAGCAGTGTACGTGTATTTGGTCACTTATCTGTGTGCTTAACCCCTTCAAATCTACTGGAGCTAAACTTTCCGACTGTTGTATACAAATCAGACATTATGACAAAACACAGATGTTTACCTGACCGTGTAGATGTAGCAAACATACTAATACACTTAACTGTAAATACAGTAAAACACAGGTTTAAGGACTTACCTTTAAGTAGAATGACAAAACCAAACGTCTGGCTGATATCTTCACACAATAGTCCACTCATCACAATGAAAGAAAGACAGAATATGGCAAAAGAAAAAAGACAGAAGTTTTGTCTGGACTGCAACTAAGGTCACATGTACTTTGGCCGCTGCGGTGTACTGTATGTGCGCATGTTCGTCTGGCGTGACAGCACTCGCTGTGTGGTAAGCATGAGTAAAGTTACATTGCCAAGGGAACACACCTCCCTCTTACAAAGCAAAAAGCACTGAGTCACACAACAGACGTATGATTAGTTATACTTTTTGATGTTTTAAAGGTTAGGCCTGATATTATTAAAAAGGTCTTATTAAATATGCTTGAAAATGTATTGTGTGCTAATTAATTCATAAACGTCACAAATGTTTCTATGCAGGTGTTGACTGTAACTGGGTCATAATGGTTAAATATTAGCAGTGCTTTAAGATTATGCCTGCCAGTCACAAACTGAAAAACAACTCTTGAAGACGCGCAGTTACTTGGAAAGCGTTATTTTTGTCTGTTTTGTTTGGATTTAATAGTAACATTTAAAACTTTACAGTGTTTGGTCATCAAATATACTATTTATTGAATTGCAAAATTTGACAATAGAAATTGAACGATATCTTTAAAAAGTATTTTTAATAAATTGTAAGAGGTTACTATTTGCGGCATAAAGATAAAAAGAGTGCATTACGTATGTACGCAGAGGTCATGATCAACATTAAGGTCTATTTAAGGTCAAACATCATAGATTTTGTAAGGTCTTTACTGACGCCCGCTATAGTGAAGCCGCATAGATTTGTATCTGCTGCCCCCTACAGGAAAATCAGTCATAGACAACTTACAAACCTAAAATCTAACATAATTCATAATATTCAATGACAAATTCATATCAAAATAATAACATTATAACTAATATCCTGTACTTTACAATTATAACTTTGTTAACACTTTACAATAAGGTTGTATTTGTCAACATCAGTAAAAAATTAGTAATATCAAAAAATCAATAACATTATTTATCTTAGTGCATGGTCCATTAACTAATGTTAACAGATATAATTTGTATTCATAAATGCTGAAATAAATATGAACTAAGATTAATAAATGCTGTAATAGTTCATGTTAGCTAATGCATTAACTGATGTTAACAAAACAACCTTATTGTAAAGTGTTACCAAAACCTTTTTATATTCATACAGTCAAAAAAATTATATGCTTTTATTCATTATTTATTCATATGGCTAAAAGGCAGTTGCTTTTTAAATTCAGAGTTTATCTGAAAACTTATTGAAAAATATATTTTAACAGCAAATTACCCTGAGTGTCTGTTAAAGTCCAAAGCTTACCGCATATGTACAAACAAATTATAAAAGCAAGTTGTTCACAGTCAAAAATATTAAAAAGAATTAAAAACATATTTTTGGATTTTGTTTATGTACATCAAGTCCAGAGGGTTTGGGATATAGTCCACGATTTAGTGTAAAAGCTAGACATAAGTATCAGGATGAAGACGTGAACTCTGGGAATGTTTAGGTTGGTTTCTTTGTTCTGCTTCGTAACGGTCACGCTCCTTACAGTAGCGACCGACATCCCTAATCGTCTGAGCAGTCAGAACGGCCCCAGCGGTGTACAAAATTGCTGTTATGATTCCAAAAAGTGCGACAGCTGCGTCCCCTCCGTTTACGTTACAGTTCATCCAGGTATATCCGTTACGGGCATAAAGCCGCTCACGTTGACGGCAAATGTCGGTTGAGTTTACTGAAATCACAAAATGCAGGTACAGACCTATGGCAACCACGTACCCCACCGCACCGATTATTTGGAACACAAACTGTGCGTTCATCAGCTTTCGTGGAATCCGGTGGTCGGGTTTGCTGCTGGACACGACAAACATGAGTGAAATTAAACCGAGCGTGAGGCTGAAGGCCACGCCCCCATAGACTCCAGGTGCTCTCAATTGTCCATACTGCATGTCAAGATCACGTACTTTCTGAAGCTCAGTCCCTTCAAAAGGAATCATGGCGTCAACGAAGCTCCCGCCACCCATGCCCATCGCAGACATGCCCAACTGTGACACGTGAGCAGCCACTATGCAGATAAGCACCAATGCGTTGGTCATGACAGCGCATATCATCACAATACCTGAAAGAAACACAATTATGCCATCAGTTTTTTCAAGATGCAAAAAAAGATTAACAAAGAAATTAATACAGGTGTTTAACAACATGAGGGTTTAAATTACCAAATTTTCATTTTTGGGTAAACTATCCCTTTACTAACTATTGTCTCGCTTCTTCATGAAAATGGACAATACAAACTTAAATAGTGGTAATTCATGAATGCTTTGGAATATAAACATAAAGTTGATCTCATTTGAAAGAAGATTATTGCTGAATTTGGATAATTAAAACATTGTTTTTTGTCTACTGAAGATTAAGCCCTTTTAAATGTCACCATCCTGTACAGGGCACCTTCAATAATTGTACATCAAGTCATGATAAACTATGTATTATTGGAAAGGTCTAAGCCTCTAGAATAAATATTTTTAAAGTTTTTTATAAAATAAATTACAGTGAGGAAAGTAAGTATTTTAACACCCTGCTATTTGCAAGTTCTCCCACTTAGAAATCATAGAGGGGTCTAAAATTGTCATCGTAGGTGCATGTCCACTGTGAGAGACATAATCTAAAAAAATCCAGAAATCACAATGTATGATTTTTTAAAACTATTTATTTGTATGATACAGCTGCAAATAAGTATTTGAACACATGAGAAAGTCAATGTTAATATTTGGTTCAGTAGGCTTTGTTTGAAATTACAGAGGTCAACATTTCCTGTAGTTTTTCACCAGGTTTGCACACACTGCAGAAGGGATTTTGGCCCACTCCTCCACACAGATCTTCTCTAGATCAGTCTATCGCAGAGAAACACAGAGTTTGAGCTCCCTCCAAAGATTTTTTTATTGGGTTTAGGTCTGGAGACTGGCTGGGCCACGCCAGAACCTTGATATGCTTCTTAAAGAGCCACTCCTTGGTTATCTTGACTGTGTGCTTCGGGTCATTGTCATGTTGGAAGACCCAGCCTTGACCCGTCTCAATGCTTTAACTGAGGGAAGGAGGTTGTTCCCCAAAATCTCGCAATGCATGGCCCTGGTCATCCTCTCCTTAATACAGTGCAGTCGCCCTGTCCCATGTGCAGAAAAACACCACCACAGCATGATGCTACCACCCCCATGCTTCACAGTAGAGATGGTGTTCTTGGGATGGTACTCCTCATTCTTCAACCTTGGAAACGGTGGTCCCAGCTCTTTTCAGGTCATTGACCAGCTCTTCCCGTGTAGTTCTGGGCTGATTTCTCACCTTTCTTAGGATCATTGAGACCCCACGAGGTGAGATCTTGCATGGAGCCCCAGTCCAAGTGAGACTGACAGGTATGTTTAGCTTCTTCCATTTTCTAATGATTGCTTCAACAGTGGATCTTTTTTTCACCAAGCTGCTTGGCAATTTCCCCGTAGCCCTTACCAGCCTTGTGGAAGTATACAATTTTGTCTCTAATGTGATGTCTTTGGAGAGCTCTTTGGTCTTGGCCATGTTAGTAGTTGTATTCTTACTGATTGTATGGGGTGGACAGGTGTCTTTATGTAGCTAATGACCTCAAACAAGTCCATCTAATTTAGGATAATAAATGGAGTGGAGGTGGACATTTTAAAGGCAGACTAACAGGTCTTTGAGGGTCGGAATTCCAGCTGATAGACAGGTGTTCAAATTCTTATTTTCAGCTGTATCATACAAATAAATATTTTTAAAAAATCATACATTTTGATTTCTGGATTTTTTATTAGATTATGTCTCTCACAGTGGACATGCACCTACGATGACAATTTCAGACCCCTCCATGATTTCTAAGTGGGAGAACTTGCAAAATAGCAGGGTGTTCAAATACTTATTTCCCTCAATGTAGGAAAAGTAAGCGATTCATTTCTAAAAAGCGTGTGCCTCATATAGATAATCTTGCTAAATGTCACTGTCCCACCGGCCAGTGGGACACCTACTTTTACTTTAGTGTTTTTGCATGTGAATCCTTATCTAATCATGACAAACTTTATTACAGTCTTAGAGCTTTTCAATGATATAATGTAGTGAGAGTTTTTTGTAATTATTGTTTGCGATTTTAACAGAAAATTTGGATCAGAACTAGTTGAGACTTGTGACTTTTTGTTTTTAACATTTTGGGCATAAAACGTTTTAATTTTTATGTTTTTTTTAAATAAAAATAAATTTACAATACAATACTTTATTGCGTTATTTTTATTTATTAAAATAAATTTAAACTGCTGTAACTATTTTTTCTGTCCAATACACCAAAACATGCCAGAGATTCATTTGAAGGTACACATCAACTTCACACCACACTCAAAAAGGGAGAGTGGTGACAGTTAAGAGTAAGCTGAACACAAAGGAAGATATTTTGAGCAATGTTTGTAACCAATCCGTTTTTGAGCATTCAAGTCTACTTTTGCTGCGTAGGATTTAAGCATGTTACTGAAATTGTTGCACTGAAAGATAAACTGTAATGAAATTTTGTAATTTTATGAAAGAGCTCAAGACATTCAATAACATTGTGTAAATAAACGTTCATTCATCTACTTCCTACCTGTAGGTATCCCGCTAACTTTTTAAAATGATTGACGCCGGATGTATGTTTATTTAAATAGGAATGACAGTGACAATACGGTTCTTCATGAACGATTGGTAGCAACAGGTCGAAAAAAGCTAAACCGGTTAGACGAGCACAGGAGAAAGAGGGAAAAATATTGTGATGCTTGAAGGCGTGTCATAAACTAGAGTGAAACTGCACCAGGTGAGCGAATGTTTGAAAAAAAAACATGATCCAAGAATCAACAACTATGGAGAAACCCTGAAACAATGAATACCTCGACATACTAATACACTTATTCTATCAAGCCTAATGCAAAGATACTTGGCTCTGTTTATTCTTTTCTCAGTGTCAGCGAATGTTTACCTCTCCTGGAGCAGATATTAGAGCATTTTGATTCATCATGTTCCTCTCGAGGAACACTCCTTGCTTGTCTCCGAGAACCTCGTGGATAGTTCGATGACCGGCTGGACGTCCTGGGAAAGAAAACGAAAGCGTTGAATTGGTAGAGCTGTGTGGTCCAGTACTGCGTCTCACATACAGTCTAAAAACGTATAGCATACATATAGGCCCAGGTTTTATCCTAGTTTGAGCCCATCACTTCTTATAAGAATGGTAATGATGTAGGAAATCAAATATTGCTTTCTTTGTCATTTTGGAAATACATTGATTTTTCACGCACCTGTCACTGGCTGACCGTTGGTCATTAGGATTGTCTCGTCGGCTGCGAGGATCTCTCTCTCTTTTCTCACCATTGTCTCCTCCGTTTCTCTCTCTCTGCGCTCGATGGTTTTTGGCTGGCTGGCTCATTGTTTCAATTTTTTTGGGATGTTGCAACCACAGCTGTTTAAAGTTTTAAAATCCAATGCCAGATGTCCTATAGTAAAAACGCAAAATCACTAAATTGCACTGCAATACACACTTATTAAGTTAACAGTTGCTTGACTTATGAGGGAGCATTTAACATGAGCCAGTGATGTGATCATTACCCACATGAAAAAAAAATGTAGTCTGCTTAAGTATTTACTGTAGAAAATTGTAGTATGCTAAAGTCATAACAATACAACACTTGTTAATGTATACAGTGGTATTAACTAGAGTGAAAAGCTGTAGTAAATACTTTAGTATATTTTTATATTTATTATGATAGGATTCAAAAAAGTATGTAGAAATGTTACTTCAGTGTAAATACTGCACATTGCAATATTTTTCCATGTGTATATATTCCCGGTATATTAGAAAACTGCTAATACAAATGGTTACAGTATTCAACCGCTAAAAACATTGTTAACTATGATAAAACTATTCGGAGCCACGTCTAATAAAACACCATATAACTTTCCAGCGTGACAAATACTGTAGTATACTTTAGCATTGTACTAAAGTGTAGCTAAATTCCTAGAAAGTGAACCTTACCATAGCAAAGTATGGCTACTATATATTACTACTATATATTCGATATAGCTAATAATATACTGTATACAGTAACAGTAAGTAATTACTATACTATACTACAGCATATAACTTAATGCAGCTTACTACAGTAAATAGACTACTGCGTTTATTTAGTGGGTTAACAATGGCAAAGTTAGGCGCGCACCTGCGCGTCACAGACAGTATCGATAAACAAGTTTCAGTCTCACTTGAACACCAAACTTTAAAGCATACTAAACAATGTTTATAAACACACCGCTCGAAAACAATACGGCTTAAACAACTTACTCGGTTGAAGTTCGTCGATCACATTTGTTTTTGCATGCGAAATCAAAAATCCACTTTTTCCGCAAACATCTGATTTTGACCGAACCTCGTCTTTCAGATCTCGCGATGTTTACCTGACGCTCGCACCTATAGAATGGGCGGAGCTCAGAAGCAGGTGACAGGCGGAGGCAACCACTGAAACGCAGGAGTTTTCGACTGTGACATCGTGGTAACGCGAGAGCGCGCAGTTTTCGAGTCGTTCTCGCGTTACTTTGATCCTAAATACTCCAAACAGTAAGTTTTTTTAAGTAAACTGTTTTTTTGTGTGCCACAAAACTCTTGTGTTTGCAACAGAAGTTTCTCCATTATGAATTTAAAGTAACATGAGGGAAAGAGTGGCGGTCTGTTGCTACAGGCTCTTGGAATGTGGTACTAAAAATGAAGCAATTTATATGCGCACTATGCAACACTGTGTCAACGTCAACCATTATCTTACACAGCATGAATGATCACAGAATAAGTCATTGTCAGACACTGCGTGGCATCTTTATAGGTTTCTATTGAGTCCCCTTTGTTTTGTAAAAACAGTAAAAAAAAATACATTAATACTGTGGGATGCCTTAATAAAAAAGACATTTCACTCTGCATGAGATCTAGCATTAAAGAGCAGCAATCTTCTGGTGCTCGACTAGAGCACTGCATATTGTCTCCTGCTTTTTTGAGAAAGAAACAGGGTCTAATACAAAATATCTTTATTAACATTCTCATCAGTTTTGTTTATTTAACATCTATGTATAGCTTAAGGCAGGGCTATGGTGTTGTAATTGGTTTTGAATAGGTTAATGAGCTTAATTAACATAATTAATATGCAGGCTTGTGCCCTTAGCTGTTTTCTGAGACAGACGAAGGTGTTTCTTTCTGCAATGTACTAAAAAAATATAGCCAGACTAAATGCAAACAATTCACTTGGGTGCTTTTGCATTTGTCAGGGGTAAGAAATCTCTTTGAAAATGTGAAACGTTACATGTTTGTGTAGTTAGAAATCAACTGTGATTTTCATATCTTGTTAGTTGTGTCATAGAACAAAGAAGGGATTATTGTAATGCCATTATATTTGTCTTATATTCATGGTTTTGTTGATGCAGGTGCATAAATGGAATCTGGCTTTGAGGATCTTGAACTGAGAGAATCTCAGAGAGAGTATCTGGACTTTCTGGATGATGATGTGAATCCTTTTATTAGCTATTTTTTTAAAATGCTTTGCTTTGCTTTTATTTTCTGTTGCTTCGTCTGTCGCATCATGTAAATGTTTGTTTGTCTTTTTGTCATTTACAGCAAGACCAGGGTATCTATCATGAAAAGGTAAGAAGTATGGTGTCTGAGGGTCAGTGTCGCCTCATTGTAAACGTCAATGACCTGCGTCGGAAAAGTGAAAAAAGAGCAAAAGAGTGAGCGTTCGTTTTTATGTGGTTCATTTTTTGATAAAGCCTTAATAAGATTTGCTGGTTTGACCGATTTATTACTCCATAAATTGGTCCTGTCTACTGGCACAATCATCTGATTGGTGGACTGTTTGTTTCAATAGATTACTGAAGAATGCTTTTGTTGAGCTGGTGGCGTTTCAGAGAGCCCTGAAGGATCTTGTGGCTTCAATAGATGCCACTTATGCAAAACAGTTTGAAGAGTTTCATGTTGGTTTTGAGGGAAGCTTCGGGAGCAAACATGTCTCTCCTCGAACTCTAAGTGCACGTTTTCTGGGGAATCTTGTGTGCGTGGAGGGCATTGTGACCAAATGCAAGTGGTTCTTTCTTTAACACATTATCATTAATAATTTTGGCTATAATTATTATGCAACACATTTTAGTTAAACCATTAAAGGGCATATGTTAGGACCATTTTTACAAGATGTAATATAAGTCTCAGGTGTGCCTAATGTGTCTGTGATGTTTCAGATCAAAATACCCAACAGATTATTTATTATAATATGTCCAAAATGTCCTTATTTGGGTGGGAGCAAAAAGCGCTGTTTTCATGCATGAACATATTCATTTTAAATTATCTGGGCTATTAATATTACCCAACACATGTCCAAGGCCCGCGTGAAATTTTTAAGCCCCAAACCCGTTCTGGTCTTGGTCGGACCTCTGGTTTTCGGAAGTAAAATCTAGAGTGTAATTTGAGAAGAACTAAGCAAATCTTTTACCCATGATTTTTTGATACTAGATTTTATATTCCAAATTTCATATCACTGATTTAGGTTTTAGTTATAGAATATATAATGCATTTTGCATGTATTCTACCTCAGCCATGAGTAAAATGTCACAGGCTGTCCTCTAACTTCATTTGTTGTTACTGTATAGGTTCCTTGGTGAGGCCCAAGATTATGCGTAGCGTCCACTATTGTCCAGCCACAAAGAAAACCCTGGAGCGAAAATACACAGATCTCACCTCATTGGATGCTTTTCCTTCCAGTGCCATTTATCCAACCAAAGTAAGTTATATGTTTAGTGGCAACATTGTGTTCTCTGGATTTACATAATTTGTGACCCTGGACGATTTGTTTTATCATCTTTAAGCTGAATAAATGTTTTTTATTGATGTATAGTTTGTTGGATAGGACAATGATTGGCCAAGATACAACTATTTGAAAATCTGGAATCTGAGGGTGCAAAAATCAAAATATTGAGGATATCACCTTGTCCAAAATGAAGTCCTTACTAATGATTATATATGAATATATATGAATATGTATACTTGCGGTAGGAATTTAACAAATCTTAATGGAACATGATCTTTACTGTAATATCCTTATTGATTTTTGGCATAATTTTGATAATGTATTGTTGGCTATTGCTACACATATCTGTGCTATGACTGGATTTGTGGTCCAGGGGGCGTATTGCAGAAACTTTCTATCTTAGGTCTTAACTTAAGATATGATATGTTAAGTTAAGATTTTTCACAAATTCATATTACAGAAGCAAATCTTGGATTGATTTGGGATTCTCATCTTGTCTCACCAGGTCTTGTCTCGTCTCTGGTTAGGAAATCCCAAATCGCTTAATCATGTTCGGCTATCAACTGTCATGTCTGTTACCAAGCAACCAGCAATGCGTGAGCTGCTGCTACAGTAAACAAAATAATTGTCCTTTTAATTTCAATGGGCCAGAAAAATACATTTTATTAAATTCATAGTAATCATAGTCTGTGTTTTTTGTATTAGTGTTTTAGCACATCATCTATCAGTTACCATTCAATTTAAACATTTAGCAAACTTACAAAAATTCAAAAAATTATTCTTCCTAAGTGCTAGGATACTATTGTATATTTCAACATTTGATAGAGACATGACATGAAATAGATGCTGAGTCAAGTGTGTACTGTATTCACTATAATCCCATCAAGTGTTTACGGATAAGATAATTGTTTTTTAATAATGAGGGATGACAGAAATTGAAAGATCGCTCCACTAGTGAGAAACATTGTGATTATGTGAATGTGTGAAGGTCAAAAACATTCAAAAAGTAATCCAAAAACAAACATTGATGTTTTTCATCCTCCACTTTGTTAAAAATGTAATGTCATTCTCCAGCAGCTCTATCATAATGTGATTGTTTCAGCTGGCTCTCATTAAAGTTTTAAGTTTGGACACCTGTGAGGTTACCCTAAAGTTAAGACTGTTTTTAGGATATTTTGTCAAGTTAGGATGCTTCTGTAATACCACTTTCCTATCTGCAGTTAAGATAAGATAATGCATTTAGGAACCTCATTCTGTAATAGCTTTTGTCTTAAATGAGGTCCTAACTGAAATTACCATGATTACCAAACAGTTAAGATAAGATTTTAAAGTTAGGACTTTTCTGTAATACGCCCCCTGGGTCACATTTATTTGTCCTACAGTAGGCTATTATATAACTAAAGGTGCAAAATAATTTTATAATGTACCATTTTTGGTTCATATGAAAAAGTGGTTTTTGATCTTTTGACCTTTTAAAGGGTTCTTTGGAGAACCTCAAAATTGAGAAGAGCACCCTCTCATCAAAACCATTATGTACCTCTAAGGTACCAGCATGTTCCTTAGAGGTACATTTTCTGTACAAAAGTGTACTTTTTGATAAGGTACCGCCCCAGTGACAGCATTTAATACCATGATAGTTCATGATAAAATCTGAAGGATATACACTCACCTAAAGCATTATTAGTTCAATTTCTCATTAATGCAATTATCCATTCAACCAATCACATGGCAGTGGCTTCAATGGATTTAGGGGTGTGGTCCTGGTCTAGACAATCTCCTAAACTCCAAACTTAAATGTCAGAATGGGAAAGAAATGTGATTAAGCAATTTTGAGCGTGGCATGGTTGTTGGTGCCAGACAGGCTGGTCTGAGTATTTCACAATCTGCTCAGTTACTGTGATTTTCACGCACAACCATTTCTAGGGATTACAAAGAACGGTGTGAAAAGGGATAAACATCAAGTAAGCGGCAGTCCTGTGGGCAAAAATGGCTTGTTGATGCTAGAGGTCAGAAGAGAATGGGCCGACTGATTCAAGCTGATAGAAGAGCAACTTTGACTGAAATAACCACTTGTTACAACAGAGGTATGCAGCAAAGCATTTGTGAAGCCACAACACGCACAACCTTGAGGCGGATCGGCTACAACAGCACAAGACCCCACCGGGTACCACTCATCTCCACTACAAATAGGAAAAAGAGGCTACAGTTTGCACGAGCTTACCAAAATTGGACAATTGAAGACTGGAAAAAGGTTGCCTGATCTGATGAGTCTAGATTTCTGTTGAGACATTCAGATGGTAGAGTCAGAATTTGGCGTAAACAGAATGAGAACATGGATCCATCATGCCTTGTTACCACAATGCAGGCTGCTGGTGGTGGTGTAATGGTGTGGGGGATGTTTTCTTAGCACACTTTAGGCCCCTTAGTGCCAATTGGGCATCGTTTAAATGCCACAGCCTACCTGAGCATTGTTTCTGATCATGTCCATCCCTTTGTGACCACCATGTAGCCATCCTCTGATGGCTACTTCCGGCAGGATAATGTCACAAAGCTTGAATCATTTCAAATTGGTTTCTTGAACATGACAATGAGTTCACTGTACTTAAATGGCCCCCACAGTCACCAGATCTCAACCCAATAGAGCATTTTTGGGATGTGGTGGAACGGGAGGTTCATGCCCTGGATGTGCATCCCACAAATCTCTATCAACTGCAAGATGCTATCCTCAATATGGGCCAAAAAAAAGCTTTCAGCACCTTGTTGAATCAATGCCACGTAGAATTAAGGCAGTTCTGAAGGTGAAAGGGGGTCAAACACTTATTATTATGGTGTTTCTAATAATCCTTTAGGTGAACGTAAATGTATATTTTGGCTTGGGGTACCTCACTCCAACCATGAACCTTTTAGGAATAGTCTTTTCTCTCTCCCTAAATCTGATTGGTTAACAGGACTAAGGATGTTGCTCATCACAGACTTTACAACAACAGTTACTTAATAATGCCATAATTACATAAAATATTACGTTTCTGTTTTAGGATGAAGAGAACAATCCACTGGAGACAGAGTTTGGGCTTTGCTGCTATAAAGACCACCAGACGCTCACCATTCAGGAGATGCCGGAAAAAGCACCTGCTGGACAGCTGCCACGTTCGGTCGACATCATCGCAAATGATGACCTCGTGGACAAGGTCAAACCAGGTGACCGTGTGCAGATCGTAGGGATCTACCGTTGCCTGCCTGCAAAACAGGGTGGCTTCACTTCGGGAACCTTCAGGTGTGCATTTGGACCCCTAAATGTTATCCAGATTGAAATTTCCTTTTCTCTGATTGACTTGGATTGCCTGCAGAACGATCCTGTTGGCTAATAATGTGAAGCTTATGAGTAAGGAGATTGTGCCAACATTCTCTGCAGATGATGTTGCCAAGATCAAGAAGTTTTGCAAAACTCATTCTAAAGTAAGTGTTGTGTGTGTTCGTTTATAATATTACGAATGAGTTTAGATTTGGTTTATTTTAAGCTAACTGGGAGTTGATTTTGGAATGTTTTAGAATGTGTTTGAGCAGCTGAGCAACTCTTTGGCTCCCAGCATCCATGGCCATGAGTACATAAAGAAGGCAATTCTGTGTCTACTGTTGGGTGGCAATGAGACCAATTTGGAGAATGGCACGCGCATCCGAGGAGACATTAATATTTTACTAATAGGTTTGTATTTTACTATCGTACAATTTTGTATTCGAAATCATAACTTACTGTGCTGTGTCACTTTATTTTGATTATTTTCAGGTGATCCCTCAGTGGCAAAATCTCAGTTGCTGCGCTATGTTTTGTTCACGGCACCAAGAGCAATTCCCACCACAGGTCGAGGCTCATCTGGAGTGGGTCTGACGGCTGCCGTCACCACTGACCAGGAGACAGGTAACCTATGGACAGTTATACTGCATTTTTTATATTATTGAAGGTTTCTATAGCTGTGGTGTCATTATGATATGAAGAGGTGGATTAAATCAGGAAGAACAACAATGAAGGCCTAGGTGTAAAATACACAGCTTGTCACTGCCTTTAGGGCATTTCGGTTGAATATTTGGCTGCTTGACAGACTTTAAATTGCATAATTTTCTTTGTTTGTAGTGCAATTTATAATATTGTTTCCTCGCTGTTTGGCTAATCCAGGTGAGCGTCGCTTGGAGGCGGGAGCCATGGTGCTTGCTGACAGAGGAGTGGTATGCATTGATGAATTTGATAAGATGTCTGATATGGACCGAACAGCCATCCATGAAGTGATGGAGCAGGGCAGGGTCACAATTTCCAAGGCCTGGATTCAGGCAAGGCTAAACGCTCGATGCAGAGTGTTAGCTGCTTCTAACCCAGTTTATGGACGGGTAAATATTGACTTGGTGCTTGTTTATTGGTCACAATATAAGGTGCAATATCTGAAAGTGATTTGATTTTTATTGAATAAAAATCTTTCTTTCTGTATTTCTCCACCAGTATGACCAGTATAAAACTCCAATGGAGAACATCGGGCTCCAGGATTCCCTGCTCTCCCGTTTTGACCTACTTTTTATTGTTCTGGATCAGATGGATCCAGATAGCGATCGGGAGATCTCGGAGCATGTGCTGCTTATGCACCGGTATAGAGCACCTGGAGAGCCAGAAGGGACAGGTGAGACCGCCATCTGGTGGTCATCCATGTGGTCACAATGTACATGCATGTAGGTCAGTGGGGACTCATTTTCTGCCCCGTTTGCATTTGTGTTTTATATTTATAAAGATAACTGTGCAAATAGTAAATGTATAAATATATTGTCTGTAGTTAAATAATTATCTTTATTTAAATATAAATAAAAATAATTGTGCAGGTAGTAAAATAATACAAATGCAAACGGGGAAGAAAATCTATGAGTGGTCTCGGGTTGCCTTAAAATTCAGTTAATTCAACTTAAAAATATTAGTCATTTTAAAAAAGGTGTGTGAATGTTGTCAACTAATATTTTTAATTTTAATTAACTCAAAATCTGAAGGCAGCCAAGTAACTAAGTTGGACAAGCGTTTTTATTCTTTTACAGTGTAATACACATGGTTTAAAATAAAAATTTTGGGGGGACCTGCACCCCCAACCCCCCCAGATTTACAACAAATACAATTATTTAAAGTATATCTTATATACTACTTATAATACACATGGCTTAAAATTATGATGTTTGGGGGACAACCCTCAAATGAGTGGACCTGTCCCCCAACCCCACTAGAATTTCTGCCTATATTCAGCGCTCTTCAGTTGTCTGATGCTATTGTTCTGTACCAACAGCGATGCCATTGGGAAGTACAGTGGATGTGTTTGCCACAGAGGATCCAAACATCACAGAGGCAGCTGAACAGGAACTACAGATCTATGAGAAGAAAGACAATGTCCTCCATGGCCACAGGAAGAAAAAGTATGTTTTTTTTAAATTCAGCACTTTTTTATTTCTCTTCACAAAGGTGATATAATTTGTCTGCAGCGATTCAAAACCTTGGGCACCATGATGAAGGCTAAAAAGTTTAAACGTAGAAATGCTTATTTGTGTCATCTTAAAGGGAGAAGGTAGTCACCATGGAGTTCATCAGGAAGTACATCCATGTTGCTAAGCTGGTGAAGCCGGTTTTGACCCAAGAGGCATCGGACTACATAGCAGAGGAGTATTCCAGACTCAGAAGCCATGACCAAGTCAACAGCGATTCAGCCAGGGTCTATAAAGCTCAGATCAATCTTTTCACTGCTTTAGATGGCATCATTCGGATGATTGCAAACGTTTTTTGTCCATCTACCATTGGTTGTATAAGAGTTCTTGCTGTTGGTTGTGTTTAATGTTTTAATAAGGAATGCAGGATAAACCGGTGGAACAGCATTTTAAAATTAAATTGCACATTTTCTTTAAAATCATTTAAAATTTCACTTTTAGAATTGCTTTGTTTGGTGTAAGTGGACTGTGTGTAACTACAGACGATGCCTGTGACCGCTCGAGCTCTGGAGACCATGATCCGATTGGCTACGGCTCACGCCAAAGCCCGGATGAGTAAAACAACTGACCTGGGAGATGCAGAAGCCGCACTGGAACTCATGCAGTTTGCTTATTTCAAAAAGGTAACTGGTGAAATTTTGCATTCAGAACTAGTCTTGCATAACCTATCCTACAATGCAAATTCAGTTCTTTATCTATGAGATGTATCTAATTTTGTTTTGTAGATTCTTGAAAAGGATAAGAAGAGGAAAGTTCCTGAGGACTCAGAAATGGATGTTACTCAAAGCCAGGAGACTGAAAGTCAAAGAAATGTTCGGTCAGTCAGATGTAGGCTGCTGTTAAGGGGATCGCACACCGGCCGCCCTGCTCAGTGCCGCGTTGTTCTAAAAAAAATCGAACACATTGTTTTCTATGAGTATACGCACACCGGCGCCGCCAGGTGGCGCCTGTCCGCGCTGCCCAGTTGTGACTCAGGAAATTGCTCAAATCCCTGTCGCGCCACACAGCGCCACTAACATAGTTACACATTAAATAACATCATATTTGTCCCAAATCATAAATGATTAACATTGGCTGCTCACGTATATTTTGCATTTTGCAGTAGACGCTATCTGACGAAGCTCGCGGTATTTAATGTACACTTCCGGTTTACAATACCTCCGAGTTGTCCTAGACGCGACGCGGTGCGACGCTGAGCTGCGCGGCCGGTGTGCGATCCCCTTTATAATAAATCATGAGGCTTGTGTGGGACGTTTAATGAACATTATGAACACATTTCTACCCTTACATATATTCATACACTGTAAAAATTCTCAACTTGAATTTTCACAATTTCAATTTAATGTTTTTACTAGTAAGGAGTTGCTAAGAATTCCACCTTAAGTTATTTCAACTTTATATTTTATAATTTATAGTTGAAATTTTTATTTAAATTCAAGTTGATAACCTAAAGTTTTAAGTGCACAAGGAATATTTACAGTGAGTATTTTAGAGTATTTAAAGTAATGGGTGTTGATTTGGTTTTGGTTTCCAGGAAGCGCTCTCGCATCTCTAAAGATGATGATGTGGAAATGACCCAAGATGCAGAGGACTCAGATCCTTATGACTTCACAGATGATGAAAATAGTAGGTAGTCACTCTTATATTCATTTTAACTGTTTCAGTTTAAACTTCAATCGTGTATTTGGCAGCTCAGACCAGTCAGAAGAGCAGGCCAGCATCTCAAAGGACCAGTCAGAGAAAGAAAGGTGACATCAGCTCGGACAGGTATATCAAATCTCTTTAACCTCAGCTAATAATATCAGTTTATCTACAGCAATGGCACAAAGTTTAACAAATTCTCTATTCTTTATTTGTAGAATGAAAGTCTTTAAGACTGCTCTACTGAAGGCATTTAAGGTCACCAGGTCTCAATCTGTGGCAGTGCCTGAGCTTCTGGCTCACATTAATAAAGGCCAGGATGAGGAGTTTGACCAGAATGAGGTTAATCTATTGCTTGAACGCATGCAGGATGACAACCAGGTCATGGTATCGGAGAACGTGGTGTTTCTCATCTGAGGGAGGAGCGAATGTCAACACGGTGTAACAAAGTTGCAAAACACGGATCACATTACTTTTGATATTACAGCACTTATTTATTACAAATGACCAATAAACTGTGCTAGCATCAATGGCTGAGTTTATTTTTTTTAAGGCAAAATTGAAAGGCATTTTATTTTTGTAAATTTGTGTTTGATTTATTTTCTTAGCCCATCACTATAGCAGGTTTTAGTACAATTTATTTGCATTTATTTACATTTGTTACACTTAATTGACATCATTGGTATTTAGGATGTATTCTGCATTGAGTTTGGTGTTTAGTCTACATTCTTTTGAATAAGTATTTATCCTGTAAAAGAAATAAAATTGGGTTAAATGCATGTTATAGTGCTGGGCAAAGATTAATCGCATATAATGCGTGTATACTGCGTGTAAAAATACACATGTATACATTTTAGAACATTCACACACACATATTTTATATATATATATATGTGTGTGTGTGTGTGTGTGTGTGTGTGTGTGTGTGTGTGTGAAAATCACTTATTTTGTATGTCACTTCTCATAATTTTGATAGGACAATATCAAAACACTCATTGTAAATGACATCTAAATACTCACAACCATCTGTCCTCTCCAGTTCAATCTCTCCATCTTTTTCCATCTGTCTTCTTTTTCGGACTCCCCACACGTAGTACGACATGCTCACGGCGACACCCAAGAATGCGACCGCTGCCACAAAGACACTTATTGCCACCGTTACCGTGGCACTGCCAGTGGAGGCAGTTGTAGAGTCATCAACACCTGATCTCAGATCTGCTTTCCAAGTCTCCAAAAGTCCGGCATCTATTGAAAACCAATATCAACGACAATTCACCTACAGTACTGGGTTGTACTGTAGGTATAACCAACTGTGAGATGTACAAAATATATTAAAGCAAACCTTTAAGAGAGAGGAGAAAGATTACATCATCTCCTTTAATAAAGGTTTGACTCTTCATGTGCTCATGTGAGATGAAACTATTGGTGCCCAAACCTGGCCCTCGGTAGTATGAGTTGCCATCTTCGTCAGTGACCAGACTTCCCACTTTTCGTGGGTTATCCCAGAAATACTTCACGTTACCCATGGCTGCACAAATAGAAGAGAAGAAACTGTTTGAAAGCCAAGAGATGACAACAAAGGCACCTTTTTTAGTCACAAAAATTTAATCTTACAATCAGTGGAGGTCTTGGTTGGATCTGTAGTGATCATCCTGAGGTTATTCATGCGTTTTTGAATGTCCGAATTCTGCTCCATCATCTCCATTGAAGCTTGTCGCCATGGACATGGCCATTGGAGATAGTCATCATGTGGTCCCGAGGTCAAGTGGAAGTACATCGCCATTCTATCTGGACTATCGGTCCTGCCATTAATGTACAAACTAACCTGGAACGAGTAACCTTCCCTGGACAGGATGGGTGGGCTAAAAATTCCAGAACCGACAGGGGTTGAAGCAAGAAGGTTGGTAAAGTTACGAATACGCCAAATGTGGTGAGGACACTGTGTCTCCGAGAGGTTGATGTCATCCAGAGACAGACCCCCTTTTGATGCATTACGTCCTTTAACCCCCTCAAACACCACTCTGAATTTATGAGAGACATTTAGGGTCACATTGTACAGCTCCCAGGAATGTTGAAGTCCACCTGAATAGTACAAAATTATGCATTACCCATAATGCACATACGTAGGTTAAATATTTTGTTGTTTGTGAAAATTGTGGGTAAAGTTAGAAGATTTAGGACTTCAAAGTTTGATTTCACTCATTGATCTCAATCTTTGTGATGGACTTAGTCAGACAATATTTAAGATATTGAGGTTATATTTTGACAGAATGTTCTTTACTTTGTGTTCTAGAAATTGCATAAATTACTTGAGATGGGTTTTCACTGATAGGGTCACATATATTCATAAACTGTAAACAATTATGATTGTGGTGTATTTAAGATTATTACCACTAATCTCTTGAATAAATCTCAGGGCTCCTTTGGGGTTATCATCTGTATATTCTCGCACCCAGATGTTTAGGTGGTCATCAGCGGCCCCGCTGTTGTAATGATAAAACTGCAGGCATTGGAAGCCTCTTTTGGGGTAAAAGAAACGACTCTCCAGGTAAGCCTTGTCTCCATAGTTACCTGTGATTGTGCTGAAATGCACGAAGAACCCAACACCTATGGGAATATTAACTTTATTACATAGGGGAGTCATATAAAGATCATTTGGAGTCTTATTGCATGTTGTAAAGGGCAAAGGAAATAGTTTCATTATAGCATACATGAATCAATAAACAGTTTTTATCATACAGACAAAAGTGCCAGCATAACAACATCATAAAAACACACCATTGGAACTCTGAAGCCAAGCAGTTTGTAATGCAAAAAGTTATGATAGGAGTTATCAGTGCAGAGTTATGAATTCAGCATTTTGTTGTGTTATTGTAAACAGGAAGAATCTAGGATTTTAATTCTTATTGGACATTTTCAAAAGAGGGGTTCGTTTATACCTTGACATTGGCCCAGATTGGAGAAGTCTGTCTTCGGACCGCCCTCTGCTGTGTGTACTCGAGCCCATCTGGCATTCCCACCCTCACCTTGGATCATACCACAGATGTTCGGCTGTTCGAAATGACAAGAGTCCAGAAAAGTTGAGGATGCACCTGGAAAAAAAGAGTTTTCTTATGAAACTAGACTTTATCTTATCAAACAGACTAGTGTCAATATAATTAATAAATATTAATGGAGGATTTTTAAATCACAGCTCTTTCTAGTCGCATGTTGTTACTATCACCCACCCTACTAAAATCCATTTTCTAGTTATCTATCACCCCCCAGGTCAACTTGGACACTTCTTGGAGGAGTTGGATGTACTTCTGTCTTTATTCCCAGAGGATGGTACTCTTTTAGTAGTACTTGGTGACTTCAACATCCACCTTGAGAAACAACACCCTGACTGCATCGTTTGACCTCAAGTGACTCCTAAGTTAGATCTTATCTACACATGCTGCTGTTCCACTTTCCACACCCAGGTCACCCCACTATACACATCTGATCACTTCCTCCTCACTCTTGAGCTCGACTTAATTCCCCCAGTCACTGCACACGATCCCCAATGGTCACGCTCCGTCGCAACCTGCACACGCTCTCTCCCTCCCGCTTATCCTCTGTGGTCTCTTCCACGCTCCCCCCTCTCAACCAACTCTCTCTGTTAAATACTACCAACACTGACACACCACTCTTACATCCTGCTTAGACAGTTTATGCCCTCTGACATCTGGACCGGCCCCAGCCACACCATCTGCCCCCATTGGCTATTTGAGGTTCTCTGTGAGCATCGCTCCAGACTTAGGGTTGCAGAGAGGAAGTGGTGCACAGAAGTCTCCTCTGCTAAGACCCTATACTATCACTCTAAAATCAACAGCTCACCTGACTCTCGCTCTCTTTAAGACCTCTACTCTTCTTTGTCCCCCTGCCCCCACCTTCATCCGACTTAACGGCTGATGATTTTGCTTCCTTCTTTGTAAAGAAAATGAATACTATCAGCAGTCAGTTCTCCGAGCCACCGCTTCTTGTGCATGCTCAAACCTCTGAGACATGCTCGCTCCCCTCCTTCTCTCCACTATCTGAAGCAGACGTTTCCAACCATCCGACTACCTGCCCGCTAGAATTCCGCTCTCACCCACATTATCAATTCATCTCTTTCTACTGGTTCCTTCCCTGCAGCATTTAAAGAGGCCCGGATAACCCCGCTGCTGAAGAAACCCACACTTGATCCTGCTATGCTAGAGAACTGCAGACCTGTTTCTCTTCTTCCCTTCATTGCCAAGACTCTTGAACGCGTGGTGTTTGACCAGCCCTCCTCTTTTTTTTTTACACAAAATAACCTCCTGGATAGCAATCAGTCTGGTTTTAAAAGCGGTCACTCCACTGAGAATGCACTGCTCTCAGTCATTGAAGCCCTAAGACAGTCAAGGGCAGCTTTCAAATCATGTGTACTGATCTTACTGGATCTCTACGCCGCTTTTGACACTGTAAACAACCACATCCTCCTGTCGACTCTCATGGCCATGGGTGTCTCTGACACAGCGCTTCTATGGTTCAAGTCGTACCTCTCAGGTAGGTCATTCAGGGTATCATGGAGAGGTGACGTCTCTGAACCCCAACGTCTCGAGACCAGGGTTCCTCAAACCTTGTGCTTGGACCACTGCTTTTTTCGATATACATGACATTCCTGGGTTCTGTCATTTGAAAACATGGCTTTTCCAACTACTGCTATGCAGATGACACTCAACTTTACTTGTCGTTCCACCCTGATGACCCCATGGTTTCTGCCCACATCTCAGCATGCCTGAGGGACATCTCACTCTGGAGGAAGAATCACCATCTCTAGCATAACCTTGCACAGACAAAACTGCTGGTCATATCATCTGAACCAAAGATTCATCACAACCTTTCCATTCAGCTAGGTTCCTCTACCATCACGCCATCCAGGACAGCCAGAAACCTGGGAGTGGTCATTGATGATCAGCTTAGCTTCATGGCCCATGTTGCCAGCACCGCCCACTCTCTTTGTCAAGTTACACTGGTTCCATATAGCAGCCCGCATGAAATTTACAGCTCTCCTCCTGGCCTTTAAAACCACCACTGGGTCAGCACCCCCTTAACTTTCCTTGCTTATACAGCCCTATGTACTCTCTCGATCCCTGTGCTCTGTCACCGTGTGGCCTGTGGTTCCATCTCAAAAAGGGCAAAAAAAAATCATTATCGCGTACCTTCTCTGGAGCTCTTCCACATCTGTGGAATAATCTGCTGGTAGCAACACAATCTGCTGACTCTCTAGCTGTCTTTAAAAATCGGTTAAAAACCCATCTCTTTCCGTCATTACCTCACCTCCTAATATAAGACTTACTATCTTTTCCTTTTATTCTCGATCTCTCTCTATACATTCTTACAAAAAAAAATAACCCATGGATATGTATACTGTGTTGGACTTGATGAGACTATTTCCAGTGCACTTATGTATTGCTGTTCGTGTGTTGCTATAATTGCTTCTATTGTTTACCTTATTTGTAAGTTGCTTTGGACAAAAACGTCTGCTAAATGACTAAATGTAAATGTAGGTCAGCATCAAGTAGTCGTCTGCAGAAACTGGAGTCATAAACTTACTGCAGTCATACATCCTGTTGAGCTTGAGCAGGTCGTTGTCACTGAACTCCATGCGCTGGCCGATCACATCTAGAAACTCTGGGATCTTGGTTATAATAGTTGGCTCTCTGTTTTTGTTGAAGGATGTCTTACTGTAGTGCATGACAGAACTGTAGTCGTACGGGACACCAAGATCGGTTGACATGGTCTCATCATATAAATTAAAGTTGTGCTCTTTGCCTACATAATAAACAGACAATACATTTTGTATTGGAAAACATAATTTATGAAAAAAGGTTTAAAGAGTTTAGCTAGATAAACAAATTTATGGGATAAATAAAAACGCAACCTTCTTCAATCTGATCCCAGACTATGATAACATAATCATCTCTGTCATATCTGGATTGCTCATGCCAGAAACCCAAAGCATGTAGAACTTCATGCTCTACTGTTCCCAAACGATCACAGTTTGAACCAATCGACAGATCCTGTTTCCCAACGTGCCGATTTCCCACCGAAGAATAACACCTAATGGAATAGAAAAACATCCTGGATGTCAGTTTAAAAAAAAAACACCTTTGCAAAGGACTTGGCTACATACACAGTAAAATTATATCCTATTAACATATATTTTATGTTACTTTAACTTAATAAATTAAGTTAAACAATTTCAACTTTTTTAAGTTATGTTAACTTATCTCATGTCAAAACTTACGGTAGGTTGAATTGACTTGCACAATTATGTTGTTTAAACTTGCGTTTAAATTAGAGATCCACTGATTCAAAACGTCTTTGCCAATAGTTTATTATTTAGAATGACATCTCAATTCTGTTGTCATTGTCCAGCAACCAATAGCCATAATTTTACCATCGCGTTTAACTATATAGCCCCGATACAGTCTGGATAAGAGGAACCCACTTCTAGCCAAAATAAACTTGAATTTGGTTGCATGCCATTTTTGCCAAAATAACTTAAAAATATATATTTGATTGCCAAGATATAATCTGCTCTGATAATCAGCTGTTTTTAAACAATCGTCCGAAAAACGGTTTTATCTGTCGATACAGATAATAGGACGATACATTGGAGCTTCTCTAAATTAAATGTAAGTTACTACTCCATGTGGCAGTATTTCACCAGTAACAAGTAAATAAAAACGAAGTCCTTTTTAAGTAGTTTATTTATATAACAAGCAAAATAAACAACACGTAGATTACCTAGGGAACCAAAACATTTGTTATTTTCGACGAGGTATTTGTTCAAGAGTTCAGTTTAGCAACAAGTCAGAGCATTAAAAAGTAAAGTTCGGATATGAACTGCACGTGCGTCCAATGAAACCGTCTATAAAATGTTGATAGATGGGAATAACGACGTTATAAGTAATTGGCGTTAGTAACTGCGTTATTTTTTTCAGTAACGAGTAATCAAATAAATTACTGTTTCCCCCGTTATAACGCCGTTATCGTTACTGACATTAAAATGCTGCGCGTTACTAAAATTGATCTCACTCTAGTGATTTTTCACCCGCGTATGCTCGCTCTCTCAGCCAGACACTGTTTTTCTCTTGTGTGTGTGTTGGGAGAAACATAACTGATGCTGATTGGTGTGTGTGTGTGTGTGTTAGAGGGGGTGGGAGAACCACATAGCTGATGCTGATTGGCTTAATTTCCATAGTTAGCCAACCAGAGGCAGAGTTCACAAACAGACACGCAGTGTCATGCACACTCGCACAGGCCGAGTCTGAGCGAGCAGTGTAAAGAAGTCTGAGCAACTTTGTCACTTTGTCGCTAGATTTAGCAACTTTCTATCACTTTAGCGACTTTACAGGACAAATCTAGCGATCTTTTCTGGCGTGGTTGGAGACATTTGTAGACTGACATGAAAATACGCGTCGCTTTCTCTTCTCAACGAGCAGCGGTGCTGCTGCTGCTGTGCCCCATCTGAAAGCACTGACATGCAGCCCGGTCATCGCGCATCAATCACTCCGAAAACACCAGCGACAGGGCAATGGCAACAACAAGCTCAAAGGTAGCGGTCGCAAACACAAAGTATAAAGCACTACTTTTCCATTGTTGAGGTGAAAGGCAATAATGTTTATTTAATAATGTGCAACTTATGCCCATGAAGACAAAGTCTCTCCATGTTTGTGGCAAGTAATTTTGATCTAATAAAGCACCTCAAATCGTCACATGCTGCCAAAAAAATTTTGATTTCTCTTTAGTATCCATTTTAGTCATTTAACATATTTAATTTTGTAAGGGGCATTCAAGTTATTTAAAATATTATAATTTTTTAAGTAACGCAGTAATTACTTTTCCTGGTAATTAATTACTTTTATAATAATGTAACGCAGTTACTAACTCGGTTACTATTTGTGAGAAGTAATAAGTAACTATAACTAATTACTTTTTTAAAGTAATGTTCCCAACACTGATAAGTAATGTTTTCAATGTGTTTTGGGTGTCCGTTTTCTCACCCGCTGCCTTTAAAAACAAAAATGTAGTTTGGTTCTCCACTCCAGGGCTTGAAGTCAATGCATGTCTTGAGTCTGAATCGTTCAAACGCTTCTAGTATCACACCTTTGGCATTCATTTCTGTTCAGGTTTGCAAAAATACACAGGTTGAGCAAAAGATGTTTATTCTAAATATATATTTTAGTTAAATTAAATTGAATCTGTTTTCAAGGTTTTACCCACCAAGACTGTTATCCAAGACGTATGGCACAGTGGTAGGCCAGCGATAATTTTGATTCAAAATTCCATTTCTTCCCTTAGCCTGCAAACCACAAACACAACAGAACAACACTTTCACATATAGGCCAACAATATTCAAATATTTTCTATTATTGTGATTAATATGATCATATGAATTCAACTACATGCTGAAAATACTGTTTAAGTGAAGTACTGACCTCATCAATGACTATATCTCCCTCAAGCAAGTTAAGTCCTGCCTCTGTAGATGACACCAATGATTTAGTAATAGTGATTTAACAATGCTGTAGATTTATCACTAATGTTTGCACAAACCTTCATTTATGTCAAATATGTCCTGGTCTTTTCCATTATCTACATCAATTTCAGTATCACCTGCAAATAAGATCAAAATGTAGAGAATAAAATATAAAATCCTCAAGCAATTAAGCCCTGCATCTGTGGATTACAACAATGGTTTACTTTAGTTATAATCCTGTCGATTTAACACAAATGTTTGCACAAACCTTCATTTATCTCAAATATTTCCTGGTCTTTCCCATTATCTAAATCAATTTCAGTATCACCTGCAATAAAGATCAGAATGTAGAGAATACAATATAAAATCCTTCTTTGAAATAATTTCTGATCATTGTGCAGATGTTTAATTTAAATAAATGTATCTAAGGTTTACCTGTGAGAAAGGATGTTGGCTTTAAAAATAAAACATTAAAAACATATAAATATACACAACTATAATGTCAATTTATTGTTAAGTATATTTTTACCGAGAAACAAGACAAAACTACTGACACAGAAAATCAGGGAGTACAAGAAACTTCTTACAGAACTCACCAAACACAAGCTTGCAGTACATAAACACAGAAAGAGAAAAGTCTGAAGAGAGGCCATGTCACCATTAGTCTCTGCTCACCTTAACACCAATTTATAGAACAGAATAGGTTAGTTTGCACGGATATGAGCCATACTGATGGTCAGTATGATAATAACTGTCAAGTTGAAACTGCTTGTTAATAATAACTTAACAAATAGTAAAAAGACAGTTTGGCTAAAAATTATTTGCATTATTTACACTATTGAATACATATATACTGATGCGATCTAACTCTGCCACTGACTGTAGTAAGTGACTTTAGCTTTCAGCCAGGAGAAGATATCATCAGGTGGAGTCCAACTTTCACAGGGTGTTTCGACCCTGAACCACAACACCCTCCAGTTGGCGGGTCTGCAGGGGTGGCCAGTCACTGCCCATCTCCTCCTGGCCCCCAGCTCAGCTCCTCCCTCCTACTCCAGAGCCAGCACGATGCTCTTTCTGCTGCCTCACCCAACCTACGGACAGCTGCCTTCCTCTCCCTTCCTGCTATGCCCAGAGCTGTGAGCGTCTTCCACACAGACTGTGCCGGGAAACCCCTAAACCCGACCTCAACCGGGAATAGCCAGGTCTGCCACCCTTTGGCCCTGCACTGCTCAACAAGGTCCTGATACTTGGTGGCTTTCCGCTCATAGGCCTCGTCGCACTCGTCTTCCCATGGGACCGTCAGTTCAATCATAATTAACTTCCTTGCCTCTTCAGACCATAGGACCATGTCCGGCCTCAGCGGTGTTTGCACAACCTGGGGGAAGACTAGTCTCCTTCCCAGGTCCACCCTCATCTCCCAGGATTGTGCTGCTTGCAAGAGGCTCTTTTTAGTCTTCTTGGGTGCTGATGGTTTCTCCCCTTCCCTGATGAACTGAATGGATCTCGCCGGCCTTGTACTGGGCTGGCACTTTTTCTGCCTCTCCCGCTCCAAGGGTGCGTTCCACTCCAGTTTTAGACACACACTCGCAAACTTCCCTAAGCACTTCCCCTCGGGGGAATCCCTGTCGCCATTTTGAAGTGCGTTCCACTTCGTCAAGTGGACGAGGGAAGTTTGTATGGACAGACCCTCGCTCCCTCGATTTTGACCTGCTTCATATGTACACTCCATGCAGCTTCATATCCCACAATGCAACACGATTGTGACGTCACTTCAGCAACTCGCGCTTTGCACATGGAGGGGGCGGTCTCCACTTTCCATGTGATCAAGGGCTTAGGTCGATCCATTTGAACCCACTTCAAGTGTTCTAGCAGTAATGGGCGAGGGAAGTTCTTAAAAAAACGAACTGGAACGCAGGGCAAGATCTCAGCCAGTGCACTAAGAACCTTGTCATGGCACCACCTGTATCTTCCTTGGCTAAGAGCTGTCTTGCATCCTGCCAGTATGTGCACCATTGTTCCACTCCCTCTGCATAACCTACACAATGGGTCCTCCCTCATTCCCCATCTGTGGAGGTTTGTTGGTGATGGGAGAGTGTCATACATTGAACGGAGCAGAAAAGAAATGCGAAAGGGCTCCAGTCTCCAGATCTTAGGCCACGTGACCTTTCGCTTTGGCAGGTCCCACTTTGTCCAGGCACCTTGCGCTCCAAGCTCGACGGCCCTAGACCTGCGCTTTTCTTCCTCCAGATATCGGACCTCGGCTTGGATCATGTCCCTCCTCTGCCTTGGGTCTGCTTTTCCCCACTGCTGGAAGTGGGTGGATCCGAGAAATTGCCTCCCTATGCATGGGTTCCCGATGATGTCCTTCAGCTTCAATGCACTCTCAGCTTGCGCCACTGATGTGTCAGCTGCCCATTTCCGTCCTGATCTCGTAGTGACGCCTGCTCTTCTGACTTTTTCATCAGTGGAGTCTTGGTACATTATCACAACCCGACACTTTGCCACCTTGAACTCTTCAACCACTGATGATAGGGGTAGTTGTACCTGTCCAGACCTGGTGTATAGCCCTACTGACGTGAAGCTTGGTGGGACGCCGAGCCACTTGCGAAGGTGTTTGTTCACTCGCCTCTCGACTCCTTCCCCTGCTGTCATGGGTACTTCATAAATTGTCAGTAGCCACATGAGTCATGGTAATAGACCATGCTGGAAAAGCCAAGTCTTGAACTTTCCTGGTAGTCCTGACCCCTCGATCTTCCTCAGCCATGCATCTGCCTGTATCCCTGTCTTGGAAACGTTGCATCTGTTGGTCAGGGATGCGTCATACCATTTCCCTAGGCACTTAATTGGGTTTTCCTCAATTGATGTTATCGTCTCCCCCTGTACTCGCAACTGGAACTTGCTGGTCACTTTCCCACTTCTGATCACCATGCTTCTTGATTTCCTTGGCTTGAACTTCATCCGGGCCCATGTTGCCACGTTATCAAGAACCTTCAGAATCCATCTTGCTTGTACATGGGTTGAAGTTGTTATAGTAAGGTCATCCATAAAGCCTCTTATTGGAGGTTGGCGGGTGCCAGACTCCATTAGTGGCCCTCTGGATTCCTTTCCTGCAGCTGTTATGAGCAGGTTCATTCCCATGACAAGATGGGGGAGATGGTGCAGCCTGTCACAATTCCCTTTTCAAGGTCCTGCACTGAGTTGTGAAGTGGGCAGTTTTAAACCTTAGTTTGAATCCTCCGAAGTAGCTGGTAATCATACCCCTAGTGTGGTGGGGGATATGGTAGTGTACCATAGCTGTGTTAATGAGGCCATGTGGGATTGAACCGTATGCGTTAGCCAAGTCAAGCCAGACAACCGTTAGGTTTCCTTTGCTATCCTTGGCCTCCCGGATCAGCTGGTTGAAGATACCTGTACGTTCCAAGCACCCGGAGAAACCTGGAATACCGCCCTTCTGGACTGAAGTGTCGACATATTTGTTCTTCACCATGTAAGTAGTCATCCTTTTTGCCAGGACAGAAAAGAATACCTTGCACTCGACACTTAGGAGAGAGATGGTTCGGAATTGGGTGATGTAGGAGGAGTCCATTTCCTTAGGTACAAAGCACCCCTCTGCTCTTTTCCAGGATGCTGGAATGATACCTTTTGTCCATATCCTTCGCAACAGTTTCCATAACCTGCGGAGGAGCATCGGACATCTCTTGTATACTTTATAAGGTATACCATTTGGTCCCGGGGCAGATGCTGAACGGGCTTTCTGTACAAAGTCTTGGACTTCTCTCCATGTTGGTTCACTGGTATCAAGCTCTTCCTCAGGAGTTTCAGCAGTTCTGCTGATCTTGGGGTGTGCACCGCAGGCTTGGTTCCTGAGGTCGTCATTGTGGCTCTCCTTAAGGAACTCCTCTACAACTTCATTAGGGCTGGTCAATCTTCCAGATCTGGCTTCCCCCAGCAGGGTTTTAGTAAACCTGTATGGATCCTTAATGAACTGAGCCCGCTTGGCCTCCTTCTCCTTTCTCAGTTTCAGAGACCTTTCTGCCCTTCTTAGTCTGCAAAGTTGCCCTCAAAGGCCACTGGTTAGATCTTTTATACCCTTCCTTTCTTCAGCACTTGCTGTTCTGAACTGCTTGTTGAGGGTCTTGATCTCCTTCCTCAATTGCAAGATCTCTCTTGACCTCCTGTACATAACTATTTATTTATAGCATTTTTAAACTTGATTGTTAATCAGGAACATCAAACACTATTCAAAGTCTTTGTCTTCAGAAAATAAATGTGAAATGATGAGTAATCAATAACAGAATAATTAAATTTTATTAATTAAGTAATTAAGTGTTATTTAAAAGTAATGCATTGTTTTTCACATATCCACCCACAAATACACATTATTCATTTTAGGAAATATTTTTAGCTTAATAGTGATTAAAAGGACATTGAAAATAAAGTATTCAAATTTTATTGCACATATTACATTACACTTATACAGTAACTATATTTTTAAAGACAAAACTTCTAACCATTTTATATAAAGCTTTTCAATCACAGCTCCTGTTTATTACTTAAACAGCCCTCATGGTTAATGCAGCTTTAATGTATTGCATATTTTTAAATATAGTTAAACATGTTTTGATTTCAAAAACAACTTGTATGTATTTAAATGCAATTAACAGAGGTAAAAGGCATTTTAGCTCCTTTAATCCAAACACGTTTTGAGTCCCAAAGCATTTACGGAGACATTTATGCAAAATATATAAAAAAATATAGCATTAATTAATTCAAGTTGAAAAAATATCCTATATAGATAATAAAATAAAATAAAATAGGGGAGAGTGGGGACAGTTGCAACACTTTTGGCATTTCTCAGAGACTGATTACATTAGAAAGCCAAGATTTACATTAAACCCACATACAGTGGATATAAAAAGTCTACACACCCCTGTTAAAATTGCAGGTTTTTGTGATTTAAAAAATTAAAACAAGATGAATCATTTTGGAACCTGTTCCAACTTAATTCCGTACTTCCAACCTATATATTAAAGCTAATAACAATAAGAAAACTTTGGTGGTGAAAAAATGGCAAGTAAAGTTGTACAATAACCAGGTTGCATAAGTGTGCACACCCTTAAACTAAAACTTAGTTTAAGCACCTTTAGATTTTATCACAGCATTCAATCTTAATGGGTATGTGTCAATCAATTTCACACTTTTGAATTTGCAATATTTTGCCATTTCTCCTTTCAAAAGCATTTTAAATCTGTCAAATTGGTTGGGTGTCTCCTGTGCACAGCCCTCTTCAGATCACCCCATAGATTTTGGATGGGATTTAGATCCGGACTCTTGCTGGGCCATTCCAAAACCTTGGTCTTGTTTTGGTGAAGTAATTCCTTTGTTGATTAGATGTGTGCTTTCTCTCATTGTCATGCTGTGAGGTGAAATTTCTCTTCATTTTAAGTGTTTTGGCAGAAGCCTTTAGGTTTTGGGCCAAAATTGACGGGAATTTGGAGCTATTCATTATTCTAACCACCCTGATTAAAACCCCAGTTCAAGCTGAAGAAAAGCAGCCACAAAGTATGATGCTGTCACGTTCTTGCTTTACTGTGAGCATGGTGTTCATTTGGTGATGTGATGTGGGTTTTATTGCACCAAATATATATTTTGGTATAACGGCCCAAGTTCAACTTTGGTCTCAATTGACTATAATATATTATTCCACATGGATTTGGGATATAGAAATATTTGTTTTTACAAACTTTAGATTTAGATTAGATGATATTTTTGATTAAAAATGCTAATAGCCCAAACATGAAGAATTCAGGAGATTTTTGTCACATGTAGGGAGCAAAAAGTAGTTGCCAGATATTGTTACAATTCTTTTAATGTTGCTGTAGGCCTCTCGACAGCCTTCCTTACCATTTTTTTTCCTGGTTATCTCATAAATTTTAGGTGGATGCCTGGTCTTAGTAATGTCAATGTTGTGCCATATTTTCTCCACTTGTGGATTATTGTTTTTACAGTATTCCATGGTATATTCAGTGTCTTGGAAATGTTTTTAGCCCTCTGTTGATTGATATTTTTCAACAATGGGATCATGTACCTGCTGAGTAAGCTCGACAAATACAATGGCTTTTTCAGTGGGATGATACACAAAAAAAATCCTTTAGGACCAGGCACACTTCATTAATAGTTAAAAAGTAATTAAATTATTGACAGGTATGTACTACTTCATATTTAACTTAAGTCTATATGTGATTGGTTGCTTTTGAACACCGCCACAATCACTATTGTAAAAGGGTGTGCACACTTATGCAACCTGGTTATTGTACAACTTTACTTGCCATTTTTTCACCACAAAATTATTCTTAATGTTAATTACTTTAATATATAGGTTTGAAGTAGGGAATTAAGTTGGAACAGGTTCCAAAATGATTCATCTTGGTTTCATTTTATAAATCACAAAAACATGCAATTTAAACAGGGGTGTGTAGACTTTTTGTATCCACTGTATGTCAGCTACCCCAGTGGTTCCCAAACTTTTTCAGCGTACGGCCCCCCTTGTGTACGGTGCATTCCTTCGTGGCCCCCCAAAGAAAATTTGTGACAAAAAACTCAACATTTTAATAAAAAAAAAAACATTAAATTATACAAAAAATAGTGCTTTTAGTTAGGAGCCTTATTTTTTTTAGGTTTAATTACACAGAATTCAAGATAAATTAATGTATTTCATAAAACTGGGGCCCCCCTGGCACCATCTCGTGGCCCCCAGTTTGAAAACCACTGATACCCAACCACACTGTTATAGCATGTGTACATATGATAATATTTGAACAGACAAAGTCAAATGTTGCGACACAGTTGCAACATCTATTAAAATGTAATGAAAAATCAGTCTAACATAAACTTTCCACTATATTTTATTTGTGCACAGCAGGTAGATGTAGCAGAAGAAACATTTTAATCAACAATATTTAAGTTAATTATAACCACATTTTAACAAAATGTTTATTTAAAATCGAGAGAAATTTCATAAAACCAAGAGAACTGAACTGTTATGTCTGTGTGTGTGCATGTGATGTAGCATATTTGTGTGTAACAGAGAAAGTAAGAGAGAATAAAATTAGTCCACATCAGACTCCCTATCTGTCACACGCTTTCTCTCTCATGGCATACTGAAAATACAGAACAAGTGGTCTACATTATGGCCTAATCTGATTTTAAAAATCTGTTTAGGAGACACTGGACTTTTAAAAGTATTCTTTTATAATGCATAAAATTACTGTTTACATTATAAAGAGCTTTTACATGCTGCAACTGTCCCTACACTGAAAGCCATGATAAAACTTGCTATGCTAGTTTAACAGAATAGCTTAAACAGATGATACCTATTCGAACCTGAGAAACAGATTAAAATTTTATTACTTTAGAATTAATTGTACAAACCGTTCAGACAGTCTGACAAAAATGACTTTTTTTACCTTGAAATGTGTTTTGTTTGGAAGCAATTGGCCGATATGGCTGAATTCTTCCAGGAGTGGGGGAGTGTCTGATTGAGTGTTTGCATTTAAAAAAAAATCACTGCTCTAGCTCATTCCTGATTGGTCGAAAAACGCATGTTGCAACTGCCCCTCGTTGCAACCGTCTTCATCTACCCTATATAGTGCAAATATTTTTCAGCAAATGGATCATCTGAAGAATTGGTTATGCAGAATACAGTTTAAATAAAACAACACCTGAGATGCATGAGAAAAAGTTTGAGGAGAGATGCTAAACCAACCAGTTAATCTGAATGTATTTACTGTACACACCAACATGTAGTTTGATATCAATAAATGCATGTTTTCGGTCAATAATCCAGTTCACATTTTTCGCTTTTAATTGGACTCCTTTTATACTGTAGTAGCCTAAACAGGGCTCAAATGTTTTTGGCAAATGAGGCCATGATGGCACACTGAATGTTGATCTCATCACTCTGGTGAATGTTCTGTCGAATAGAGAAATAAAGCATGGAAGTTAAACCATTGGCAGCGTGTGTGGAGAAAACACAACTGTGTTTTTTATGTATATGTGTATAACTTACAGTTATATCCTCAGTGTAGAAGCAGTGATGCAGGTTGAGGTGGGCAATGAAATTGTGGCTATGGTACTGAGGGTCACCGTGGGGCAAAGCCACACACACAGGACAAACCTACAGTAGAGGGCGCCAGAGGGCAGGAAAAGCTTTTAGTTTTCAGTCAAGCAACAACAAAAAAAAAAGGTTCAGGTGCAGTTTGACACATTGGGTATTAGAAAGATCTGTAATGATTTCTGACCACCTTTCTGATGTCATGAGCATGTACAGGATTGCAGTGATCACGTAGATTTAATTCATCCAACCCACTAATCGGACAGTAGGGACATGCAAAAGTCTTCACATTGGAGCTGAAAAAACAATGACAAAAGGAGAAATATAGCTGCAAAGCAGAGATGCTGGGGTCAAGCTAAAAAGGCACAGAATGAAGTATCGATGATGACTGTCATGATTTAAGATTTAAGAAGTTTTCAGTAGATTAAGGCAAAAATAGCCATTTTTCAAATCTTGAGACCACTAGGTGGTGCTGTGCATAAACAATGGATTTTACCTCAGGTCATGTTTGTGATGACACCCACCAAATTTGATATACATACGATTAAGCAATGTTGAGGTATAGCCTCAAATGACTTGACCACTAGGGGGCACTGCACCGAAACAATAGATGGTGCCTCAGGTCATGATTGTGATGACACCCACCAAATTTGATATACATATGAATAAGCAATGTTGAAATATAGCCTCAAATGACTTGACCACTGGGGGCACTGCACCGAAACAATAGATGGTGCCTCAGGTCATGATTGTGATGACAAATCCAAATTTGGTGTACATACGATAAAGCGATCTGGAGATAAAGCCTCTAAACTCTTAACCACTAGGTGGCACTGAAAGTTTACAAGGGCTTTAAAAAATGTCACTGATGAACTAGGTGGTGTTGTAACAAAACATTCCATACACCCTCAGTTCATGACATTTACAAGTTGTGAAACATTCAACTATTCGTACAGTGTCAGCCACACAAGAGCCATCCAGGTCATCAGGAGCAGTTGGGGTTAGATGTCTTACTCATGAACACCTTAACACTTGGTCAGGTGGAGCTGGGGTTTGAATAGTCTCGTTTTTCGCTGCTTTTTCTGGACAAAGCCTGCCCACGAGCTGTTTGATCGACATGTCAAACAACCAATCACAGTTTGTTTCCTCTAGCCTCACGTTTCGGACTCCCCACAATAACGAGCCTGCTGGCAACAAGTCAGTTATTGAAATAACCAGCCGCAACTGAATAGCATCTAAATAAACAACATTACTTACCATAGAACAACGTTAAACACTTCATCAACAGCCACACCAATAAGAGGCTCCCGTTAAACCTCTGTTTGAAGCATATTTCTCCACTTTTTAACACATACAAGCAATTCAAGAAAACCAAACTTTCTGACTCAAGCAAAACTCTTGGACGTCTTTTAGAAAGTCTATGCTGTGAACTTTGCATATTTTTGAGAATCCAATGTTTAGCTGATCATGATAACTGGTCATTATTATCCACGTGAACATGACTGATTCTCTTCCTCAATGGAACGTCAGAGCTTGTTTTCCAGGGACCAAAACTAATCGCGACACTCGCGTCCAATCAAAACGACTTTGACATTCTCACATGGTTTTCAAAAGTGTACGAAAAACATCAGACATTTAGCCAACAGTCTGTGGGCGTGACGTCTGAAGCTGAGACTAGGGTTTGAACAACCAACCTTCCAATTTGTAGACAACTACACTAACCACTGAACCACTGCCAATACACACATCAATGTGCAAAACCTTTGCGAAGATATAGCCTCAAATCTATTTTGGTGTAGTCGCCATCATATTTGTTGATGTGCTATACAATAACTGACAACAACTTTTTGTCTAGAGTGTAAATTGTGTGTACCAAATCCAAGCCAATCAAACGAACGCTGTAGGAGGAGTTTGAAAAAGTTGGTATGCTTTATTATTGAAAATGGCTGACCGAAAACGTTTTGATATCATTTGACTCGGCATGCCTCAAGGAATCTAACAATAGCACTTTCATGAATTTAGACTTAATTTTGCAGTAGTTATAAGCAAAAACACTCACCTTTCAAATCTTGTGACCACTAGGTGGCCCTGTGACAAACCGTTCCATGCACCCTCAGTTCATGACTGCTATGACATATAACAGCTGAGGTTAGGTGTCTTGCTCATGGACACCTTGACACTTGGTCATGTGGACATGGGGTTTCAACCACCAACCTTCCGATTTGTAGACAACCTACACTAACCACTAAACCACAGAACCACTGCCAATGTGCAAAACTTTTGCGAAGATATAGCCTCAAATCCATTTCGGCGTGCTAATCAGCATGCTCACTCTAGGTGGCGCTGTGCCAAAATTGTGCGCGCACCCTCAGGTCATGACTGCCATCAAAACTACCAAATCTCGTGTGAATATGTTTAACTTTGGCAAAAATGCAGCCTCAAATCCGTTTGTTCACACTGTACGTAAAATTCGCTGACACGGTATACGGAAACGGATTGGCGAATCAACACAAATTCCATAACTTTTTGCCATGAGTGTCTCTAGATGCTACACACCCATTCTTTATTCAAATTGGGCAAAAGCTCTAGGACGAGTTCGAAAAAGTAGGTTTTATAAACAATTCAAAATATCGAAATAATTAGCATGACGGAAATGATGTCATATGGTGCAATCGAATCGGCATGAGCCAAGCAATCAGAAGAAATAAGAATTGCGTTTCTATGACGTACGGGTCAGCAGTTATAACCAAAAATGTAAGTGAAAATTTTGACTGTTGGTGGCGCTATTGGGTTTGACATAGACACTCCAAATTTGGTGTGGTGACTATTTCGAATGTCATCTATGAGTGTGCCAAATTTCATAACTCTCCTACGTACGGTTGTATGGGCTGCCATTCTGGGCTTGACCCCTAAATATCAATTTTAGCCTCTGTCCAGTTTTTTGTTTTTATAATGTACAGTAATAATACATGCATATGTGAGTTAATATAAAGGAAAATAATATGTTAAAGAATTTTCCATTTTAAAATAATTTTCTCCTGACAATTTAGACATAACTTCAAATGTCCTTGTCTCTTGCATGTCTTGTGAAGAAATATTATATGACAGCTAGTTACAAGATGCACAGTTATTGACTTAATGCGCTAATGCAGTATATGTTTGCTTTTGTTTCAGTTCAAAAGTTCAAAATATTGAAGCAATACTTTACCCCAAAAAATGAAAATGAAAATTAGCAGAGTTACCAGTTAAAGTATATGACTTACAGGATGTTATTTAATATAACTTTGCCTATGTTAAGCTGAAAGAAGGGTCATATACACAAATAGTACAGCTTGAGGGTGAGTAAATATGGGCTTATTTGCATTTTTGGGTGAACTATTCTTTTAACTGATTTTCACATACACACATTTAAGTTTCCCAGACAGAGTTTAGATTAATCCAGGACTAAGGCCTTAGTTTTCTTAGGACATTTAAGTAGTTTATACAAACATACCTTACAATAAACAATACTGGTGTGCATCTTGAGACAAAACAATGCCACTGATATATGTTAAGATATCTCAGTGGAAGAGGTTTTTAATCAAGCCATAAACCCTGTCCGGGAAACCGCCCCTAAAAGACTTAACCCATTAGAGTTATTTGGATAACTTGATGGCTTTTATGAAGAATGTAATGTAGTGTTTTGTAGGTTCAACATGGTCCTGTATTTATGCACTGTAAAAAAAAGTTGGTTCAACTTAAAAAAAGTAAGTTACCATTGCCTTAAAAAATTTGTTAATCCATCTTGAAAATATTAGTTGCCACAATTTTTTTATAATGACAACAATTGTATAATAATAACTAATATTTTTAACTTGAATTAACTCAAAATATTAAAGGTGCAGTGTGTAAATTTTGGCTGCATCTAGTGGTGAGGTTTTGAATTGCAACCAAAGGCTCAGTCCACTGCTAACCCTTCGCTTTTGAAACACATAGAGAAGCTACCACCGAACAAAAATTTCATCGTTAGAGACAACTTAGTAAAAAAAGTTTGTCCGTTAAGGGCTTCAGAAACATGGCTGCATAAAATGGCGGCTTCCATGTAAGGGGACCCTCTGTGTATGTAGATAAAAACGTCTCATTCTGTGGCAATAAACACATAACGGTTCATTATGAAAGGTCTTTATACACCACTGATAATTTAGTTTTGTATATTATTTTGCTTTCTGTCAAGAGATCCTTCTAAAAATTACACACTGCACCTTTAAACACAAAACGGGGCTGCAAACGTGCCTACACCACTTCCCATGCAAAGAAGTGATGAAAATTTACATGTGGTATAGTTGTCACACCCAGGGGCTGGCTGTTAATAGGCTAAGCCACGCCCCTTCTCAACTTCCACCTCGAGGAGGTCCCCAAAGCCAACCCAATGACCAGACAACAACGAGGACAGGTAAGTATAAAACAATCTTTATTTATTTAAATATTTAAGATGTACACGGGAAAGGGGGAATTAAAACTAATATCTGGCTCTGCCCTCCAGGTGGGCCACGACCAGGAGAGTGACGGGGAGTGGGGGAGAGGGCTTCGAAAATCAGGCTCCTGCCTGATTCCTTCTACCAATGGCACCCTCCTTTTCCTTCTTGGAGGCAGAATAAAAGCAAAATGAGTGTTGGCGTTGTTTTTCCTGTCTGCATCCCTGTCGTGTCGTGCACTCTCTGTTTCTCTTCTTCCACAGGCAACGGCTGAGACACAGAGGCACCGTTAGTTCGGCTTAGGTTGTTCTACCTCTTCGCTGGCTACAGCTCACTGTAAGTACAGGTTTCGCACAGTTCGTCCTCCTTGGTGCCCACTCTCTTCCTCTTTCTCCACAGGTGACGGCTGGGACACAAAGGCACAGTTAGTACAACTTGACTTCACTCTCACCTCTTCGCTGACTACAGCCCACGGTAAGTACAAGTTTCACACAGTTCGCTCTCTTGGTGCTCACTCTCTTTCTCCACAGGCGATGGCTGGGACACAAAGGTACAGTTAGTTCGGCTTGGTTTCACTCTCACCTCTTCGCTGACTACACCTTACGGTAAGTACAAGTTTCTCACAGTTCGTTCTCTTGATGTTCACTCTCTTTCTCTTTCTTCACAGGCAGCTGGGACACAAAGGCACAGTTAGTTTCAACTTGGTTTTGCTCTCACCTCTTCGCTGACTACAGCTCACAGTAGGTACAAGTTTCACACAGTTCGTTCTCTTGATGTTCACTCTCTTTCTCTTTCTTCACAGGCAACAGCTGGGACACAAAGGCACAGTTAGTTTCGACTTGGCTTTGCTCCCACCTCTTCGCTGACTACAGCGCACAGTAGGTACAAGTTTCACACAGTTCGTTCTCTTGATGTTCACTCTCTTTCTCTTTCTTCACAGGCAGCTGGGACACAAAGGCACAGTTAGTTTCAACTTGGCTTTGCTCTCACCTCTTCGCTGACTACAGCTCACAGTAGGTACAAGTTTCACACAGTTCGTTCTCTTGATGTTCACTCTCTTTCTCTTTCTTCACAGGCAACAGCTGGGACACAAAGGCACAGTTAGTTTCGACTTGGCTTTGCTCCCACCTCTTCGCTGACTACAGCGCACAGTAGGTACAAGTTTCACACAGTTCGTTCTCTTGATGTTCACTCTCTCTCTCTTTCTTCACAGGCAACAGCTGGGACACAAAGGCACAGTTAGTTTCGACTTGGTTTTGCTCTCACCTCTTCGCTGACTACAGCGCACAGTAGGTACAAGTTTCACACAGTTCGTTCTCTTACAGGATCCTTATTGCGTTCAGTTTCGGTGTGGTGCGTTCTCCGTCCCTGTAATCAACAGACTTAGAAACGGGCCAATATAACACAACCAGATGGCGGGCTTACAACAATTGGTTTCTCTCGACAGGTCAGATCAACAAGTAGTTTTCCGGGCGGCGTCGGGGACGAACCCTCACGACGAGCTCATTGGTCACAGAGGGGTGGACACGTTGCGCGGTCACACCAGGCCGAGTGCTGCCCTTCTCTGTCTCCCGTTAGGCGATAGTATCCCGAGCAGGGGCGCCCCTTTGTAGAGGCCCGGGACGGCGGAGTTCCTACACCTCACTCTCTGCAACAGTAAATATTATATAGGTAAAAGCATCAACAGTAGTGATCTTTAATTGTACTCACACGTACACCAATCGTTCAGTTCTTCACCGCCGTTCTTCAGAAACACCCTAACGTCTGGACGGGAGATCGTTTCCGTGGCACCGCTTCGCTACGTAGACCTTAAGCGTATTCACAGCATAAATTCAGATGTTCTCTGCTAAGACCGGCAACCTCTTCGTCTTCCTTTGACAAAGTGTACGAAGGCGGGGGTTTGTCTGACAAGGCACACAGCAATACACAGCAGTACACAGCACCACGTCAAAAGTGAAAGTTTCCACAGCACAAAGACTCACCCACCACGCTCAGGTGTACACAAAGGACGCCCGTCTCTTTCCACTTTGCCCAGGTCCGATTGGTGATGGAAAATTCGGTCTAGCTGATGGTCTTGTCGCCGTGCTTAGCTTCCGTCGAATATTTCCTCGGCTCACCCACCACGCTATCTCAGGGGTAGGGCCGCCCTCCTTCTCTTGGAGGTATCCACTGGAAATACAGGTTAGTACACAAAGCGTCTTCACCAAATGTTATACTCACAAGTACTGTAAACGATTTATCTCACTGTCCTTTGCTTCTGGTCCAAACAACAGGCAAAACATCAATCCTGCAAAACAGGGCGTCTCTCCAGCATTTACACAATCCACTTGCAGGTCTGTACTCACATATACTCCGTTCTTCTCCTTATGTTGTGGCTTTGTTTACGATTTCATCCGTTCGTTTTTCAACCTTTAAGGTTCACAATATCTCTCCAACTACAGCGCTTCAGCCTGGGAAAGAGAGCCGGACCGCCACCAGCAACGCACCCGATGAGTACACACAGCACTTCAGTACAACGTCAACAACCAGCCCTTAACTGTGATTTAAACTGTTTTTTTATACTGGCCTGTTTAGCGTGCCCTCCAATCATCGCCGCTCCCGTTAACTAGGCACAGCTGTGTCTAATTCGCTGATTTTCCCTCCCGCGGCGCTACCGGAAGTTCCGGTGTTCTTTCTTTCTGGCCCGGGTGGGAAACACTTCCGGGCGGAACCAAACTTCCTTAACTTTGGTTCCGCCCCTAAAGATCGTCACCTTGTGACATCGGCATCAGAAGTGGGCGTGTAGAATAGCGCCACCGATAGCGCCACCTGCATAATTTCAAGAGAACAGCCCTCCTACTATGAAAAACTTAGAGATTTGATAGGGTCATCTATCACCTCAAGACCTACAAAAAGTCCCTTGGACCCAAGCTCTAAACCCCACAGGAGGTCGGCAATTTTGAATTTTCGCTGTGATTTTATGTGCAAATGTTGCCATTTCCAGGCTTTGGACTTTAACAAACTTCTCCTAGAGATTTCATCAGATCATCATCATATTTGGTCTGTGTCATCTAAAGGTCTTTGAAATGTTAAATTGCGAAGATCTTGACTTTTCAGTGAAGGGAGTGTCTGTGGCGGCCTGGCAAAGTGTGATGTTTCACCATGAAACAGGAAACTGTTGTAATTAAGGCATACAATGTCCGATCTGCCCCTGACTTCACACGTTTGATAAGTGTCCTGGCCTGAACACTTCAACATGGCAATATTCAGTAAAATGTATAGTGCCACCTGCTGGCATCAGAAAATGCCATGTTTTACACTGTGATTTACTGCTCAGAGAAATTTATTCAGATCTTCATCATATTTGCTCAGTCTGAACTTAAGGACTTCACAGTGATAAATTGTAAAGATCTTATATTTTCGTTAAAGGGGCTTGTCCGTGGCAGCCTGGCAAAGTTTGATGTTACACCATGAGAAAGCTGTTGTGACTCAGGCATTCAATGTCTTTCAATGTCAGACTTCATATGTTTGACAAGATTCCTGGCCTGAACACATCAATATAACAACAATCAGTTACAGTCATAGCACCACCTGCTGCACACAGGAGTTGTGGCACATCAAAGTTCTTTTGAATAGCCACCCATATTTACCCACTTAAATTCATATTGCCCTGGTTCACTGTTTTACTAAGAGCCATTTACTATTGGCGGTATACGTGCGAGGGCCCTAACATCGCTGCTTGCAGCTTTAATTTTAATTTTAATTTAAATTCAAGTTGATAAAACCTAAAGTTTTAAGTGCAACAAGGAATATTTACAGTGCATATTTAAGAGTATTTAAAGTAGTGGGTGTTGATTTGGTTTTGGTTTCCAGGAAGCGCTCTCGCATCTCTAAAGATGATGATGTGGAAAGGACCCAAGATGCAGAGGACTCAGACCCTTATGACTTTACAGATGATGATAACAGTAGGTAGGCTTGAATGCATGCAGGATGACAACCAGGTCATGGTATTGGAGAACGTGCTGTTTCTCATCTGAGGGAGGAGCGAAGATCAATGCCGTGTTTTATATGTTACAAAACACAGATCACATAACTTTTGATATTACAGCACTTATTTATTACAAATGACCAATAAACTGTGCAAGCATCAATTGCTGAGTTTATTTTATTTGAAGCAAAATTGAAAGGCATTTTATTTTTGTAAATTTGTTTGATTTAATATCTTAGCCCATCACTATAACAGGTTTCAGTACAATCTACTTGCATTCATATACATTTTATTTACATTACACTTAACAATTGACATCATTGGGTATTTAGGATGTATTCTGCATCAAAGTTGGTGTTTAGTCCACATTCTTTTAAATGCGTATTTATCCTGTAAAAGGAATGAAATTGAGTTTTTAATACACATTTTTTGTACACTCATCATCATTTTGGTAGGACAATATCAAAAATAGGACATGTAAATACTCACAACCATCTGTCCTCTCCAATTCAATCTCTCCCTCTCTTTCCATCTGTCCTCTTTTTCGGACTCTCCGCACGTAGTACGACGCGCTCACGGCGACACCCAAGAACGCGACAGCTGCCACAAAGACACTTATTGCCACCGTTACCGTGGCACTGCCAGTGGAGGCGGTTGTAGAGTCATCAACACCTGATCTCAGATCTGCTTTCCAAGTCTCCAAAAGTCCAGTGGCATCTATTGAACAAATATCAACGACACTTCACAATTGTGTTGTACTGTAGGTTTTAAATTGTAAGATGTACAAAACATATTAAAGCAAACCTTTAAGAGAGAGGAGAAAGATTACATCATCTCCTTTAATAAAGGTTCGACTCTTCATGCGCTCATGTGAGATGAAACTGCTGTAGCCATAACCTCGCCCTCGGTAGTATGAGTTGCCATCTCCGTCAGTGACCAGACTTCCCACTTTTCGTGGGTTATCCCAGAAATACTTCACGTTACCCATTGAATCAGTGGAGGTCATGGTTGGATCTGTAGTGAACATCTTGAGGTTATTCATGCGTTTTTGGATGTCCGGATTCTGCTCCATCATCTCCATTGAAGCTTGCCGCCATGGACATGGCCATTGGAGATTGTCATCATGCGGTCCCGAGGTCAAGTGGAAGTACATCGCCATTCTATCTGGACTACTGGCAATGCCATTAATGTACAAACTAACCTGGAACGAGTAACCTTCCCTGGACAGGATGGGTGGGCTATAGATTCTAGATCCGACGGGGGTTGTAGCGAGAAGTTTGCTAAAGTTACGAATATGCCAAATGTGAGGACACTGTGTCTCCGAGAGGTTGATGTCATCCAGAGACAGACCCCCTTTTGATGCGCCACGTCCTTTAACCCCCTCAAACACCACTCTGAATTTATGAGAGACATCTAGGGACACATGGTACAGCTCCCAGGAATGTTGAAGTCCACCTGAATAGTAGAATATTATGCATTACCCATAATGCACATATGTAGGTTAAATATTTGTGGCATTGTTTGTAAAAATCCAAGCTAAAGTTCGGATATTTTGGGGCTTTATAAAGTTTGATTTCACTCATTGATTTCAATCTTTGTGATGGCCTTACTCAGACAATATTTAAGATATTGAGGTTATATTTTGACAGAGTGTTCTTTACATTTTGTTTTCTATAGAAAACAGTAAATCACATAAATTACTTGAGATGGGTTTTCATAGGGTCACATATATTCATAAACTGTAAACAATTATGATTTTGGTGTATTTAAGATTATTACCACTAATCTTTTGAATAAATCTCAGGGCTCCTTTGGGGTTATCATCTGTATATTCTCGCACCCAGATGTTTAGGTGGTCATCAGCGGCCCCGCTGTTGTAATGATAAAACTGCAGGCACTGGAAGCCTCTTTTGGGATAAAAGAAACGACTCTCCAGGTAAGCCTTGTCTCCATAGTTACCTGTGATTGTGCTGAAATGCATGAAGAACCCAACACCTATGGGAATATAAACATTATTAGATAGGGGAGTCATATAAATATAATGAGTCTTTTTGCATGTTAGCTTTTACTTGTAAAGGGCAAAGGACAATAGTTTCCTTTTAATACACATGAATCAATAAACAGTTTTTATCATACAGACCAAAGTGCCACATCACAGCATCATAAAAAAACACACCGTTGCAACTATAAAGCCAAGTAGTTTGTGATGCAAAAAGTTATGATAGGAGTTATCAGTGCAGAGTTATGAATTCAGCTTTTCATTGTGTACGTTAACAGAAAGAATCTAGCATTTTATTTCTTATTAGATATTTTCAAAAGAGGTGTTCATACCTTGACATTGGCCCAGATTGGAGAAGTCTGTCTTCGGACCACCCTCTGCTGTTTGCACTCGAGCCCATCTGGCATTCCCACCCTCACCCTGGATCATGCCACAGATGTTCGGCTGTTCGAAATGACAAGAGTCCAGAAAAGTTGAGGATGAACCTGAAAAAAAAAATTAAAAAGTTTGCTTATGAAACTAGACTTTATCTTATCAAACAGACTAGTGTCAATATAATTTTATAAATATTAATGGAGGATTTTTAAACCATAGGTCAGAATCAAGTAGTCGTCTGTAGAAACTGGAGTCGTAAACTTACTGCAGTTATACATCCTGTTAAGCTTGAGCAGGTCATTGTCACTGAACTCCATGCGCTGGCCGATCACATCTATAAATTCTGGGTTCTTGGTAACAATAGTAGGCTCTTTGTTTTTGCTGAAGGCTGTCTTACTGTAGTGCATGACAGAACTGTAGTCGTACGGGACACCAAAACTGGTTGACTCCGTGTCATCATGTAAATTAAAGATGTTCTCTTTGCCTACATAATAAACAGACAATACATTACGGTTCATTCACACGGGGCGTTGACCCTTCCCATTCACTTTTAATCGGTGAAGTCATGCATTGCCGAACTGAATTGTGGATCCGTCGGCGCCGTGTCAGTGCCGTTGCTCGCTGCAGAAGTTGAACATTTCTCAACTTTTCAAGCGGCAACGCAATTCCCCTTATGCAAATAACCTAGGCAGAGTCAGCAATTATGTTTATGTAAGACTGGAGCATGTGTAGCGGCCACTGTGATTGGCTGTTGGCCATGCTTCAGACAAGCCTTCCATTAAGCGTTAACGCTGACGCCCTGTGTGAATGCGCCGTTACTACTATGGCAGAAACGCAGCGCCGACAGATCCACAATTCAGTGTAACGGTACATTCACACTGGGCGAAAGCGTTAACGATTTCCATTGAATTTTAATGGGTGACGTCTGAAGCTTCACCCATTAAAAGTCAATGGGAATCGTTAACGCTTTCGCCCAGTGTGAATGTACCGTTACACTGCCACCGGTGAGAGCGTCAAAGTGGCAGAAAGTCATTAATTGTCAATGAGGCCGGCGGTGAGCTCCGGCGAGCAGTGGTGTGTCATGTATGGTGTGAGCATCGAGGAGAGTTACAATCAGTTCAACTTTATGGTAATGAGCTATGACGTGGTTCGGCGGCAACCAATCGGAAGGCGGAAACGTTCAGCGGTAACCAGTCGGAAGGCGGAAACGTCCGCTTGAGAGAAATTCAGAGAATGCATTCGAGCATCAGAGTGTCCACTACACCTTTTCCATAGCGTCGTTAATAGGGCAGCCAGAGCTTTTATTGATGCTCTAGCCGCTGACGGTGTGAAAGCACAGTTATATTGTTGTACTGGAAAGCATCATTTATGAAAAAAGGGTTGAAGAGTTTAGCTAGATAAACAAATTTGTGGGATAAATAAAAACGTAATTATTGCCTTCTTCAATCTGATTCCAGACTATCATAACATAATCATCTCTGTCATATCTGGATTGCTCATGCCAGAAACCCAGAGCGTGTAGAAATTCATGCTCTACCGTTGCCAATTGATCACAGTTCGAACCAATCGACAGTTTCTGTTTTCTAAAGTGTAGATTTCCCACATAAGAATAACATCTAATGGAATAGAAAAAACATCATGAATGTCAGTTTTTTGAAAAACACCTTTGCAAAGGACTGTGCTATACGATTATATTATATCAACATATATTTTATGTTACTTTAACTTAATAAATTAAGTTAAACAATTTCAACTTTTTAAAGTTATGTCAACTTATCTCAAGTCAAAACTTACAGTAGGTTGAATTGACTTGCACAATTATGTTGTTTAAACTTACATTTAAATTAGAGATGCACTGATTCAAAATGTCGTTGCCAATAGTTGATTGTTTAGAATGACATCTCAATTCTGTTGTCATTGTCCAGCAACCAATAGCCATAATTTTACCATCGCGTTTAACTATATAGACCTGATACAGTCTGGATAAGAGGAACCCACTTCTAGTCAAACTAAACTTGAATTTGGTTGCATGTCATTTTTGCCAAAATAACTTTAAAAATATATTTGATTGCCAAGATATAATCTGCTCTGATAATCAGCTGTTTTTAAACAATCGTCCAAAATAAAATAAAAAACGGTTTTATCTGTCGATACAAATTAAATGTAAGTTACTCCATGTGACAGTATAGACAGTTTCACCAGTAACAACATAAACAAGGCGCTTTCGTGGTCAACACGTAACTTCTGGTAAAATCCGCTAAGAATCAATAACAACAAAGTACTTTTAAAGTAGTTTATTTATATAACAATCAAAATAAACAACACATAGATTACCTAGGAAACCAAAACATTTGTTATTTTCAATGAGGTATTTGTTCAAGAGTTCATTTTAGCAACTAGTCAGAGCATTAAAAAAACTGAAACCGGAAGTAAAGTTCAGACCAGACGTGTGTTGCGTCACCGCATGTGTGCCCGATGAAACCGTCTACATGATGTTGATAAGTAATGTTTTCAATGTGATTTGGGTGTCTGTTTTCTCACCCGTTGTCTTTAAAAACAAAAATGTAGTTTGGTTCTCCACTCCAGGGCTTGAAGTCAATGCATGTCTTGAGTCTGAATCGCTCAAATGCTTCTAGTATCACACCTTTGGCATTAATTTCTGTTCAGGTTTGCAAAAATACACAGGTTGAGCAAAAGATAATGTTTCAATTAAATTAAATTAAATCTGTTTTTCAAGATTTTACCCACCAAGACTGTTATCCAAGAGGTATGGCACAGGGTTAGGCCAGCGATACTTTTCACCCAAAATACCATTTCTTCCCTCTGCCTGTGAACCACAAACACAACAGAACAACACTTTCACATATAGGCCAACAATATTCAAATGTTTATAATTATTATTAATATGATAATATGAATTCAACTACATGCTGAAAATACTGTTTAAGTGAAGTACTGACCTCATCAATGACTATATCTCCCTCAAGCAAGTTAAGTCCTGCCTCTGTAGATGACACCAATAGTTTAGTAATAGTGATTTTATAATGCTGTATATTTATCACTAATGTTTGCACAAACCTTCATTTATGTCCAATATGTCCTGGTCTTTTCCATTATCTAAATCAATTTCAGTATCACCTGCAAATAAGATCAGAATGTAGAGAATAAAATATAAAATCCTTCTTTGAAATAATTTCTGATTATTGTGCAGATGTTTAATTTAAATAAATGTATCTAAGGTTTACCTGTGAGAGAGGATGTTGACTTCAAAAAGAAAATATTAAAACATATAAATATACACAACTATAATATATTGTTAAGTGTATTTTTTGACCGACAAACAAGACAAAACTACTGACACAGAAATCAGGGAGTACAAGAAACTTCTTACAGAACTCACCAAACACAGACTTGCAGTACATAAACACAAAAAGAGAAAAGTCTGAAGAGAGGCCATGTCACCATTAGTCTCTGCTCACCTTAAAACTTCAGTGCACCTTTGTGTAATAACCAATTTATAGAACAGAATAGCTTAGTTTGCACTGATATGAGACATAAGCAGCTGATACGATATGATTTATTGTACTGATAGTCATTATGATTATAACAGTCAAGTTGAAACTGCTTGTTAATAACTTAACAAATAATAACCATGAAAAAGACCGCTTGGTTAAAAGTTATTTGCATTATTTACATAACTATTTATTCATAGCATTTCCAAACTTGGATGTTAATCAGGAACATCAAACACTATTCAATGTCTTTGTCTTCAGGAAATAATGAGCAAATAATAAATAATCAATAACAAAAAACTTAAATGTTGAAGTAATGCATTGTTTTTCACATATCCACCCACAAATACAAATTATTCATTTTAGGAAATGTTTTTAGCTTAATAGTGATAAAAAAGGACATTTAAAATAAAGTATTCAAATTTTATTGCACATATTACATTACACATATACAGTAACTATATTTTTAAAGACAAAACTTCTGACCTTTTTATATAAAGCTTTTCAATCACAGCTCCTATTTATTACTTCAACAGCCTTCAAAGTTGCTGCAGCTTTAATGTATTGCATATGTTTGCATATACAGTGGATATAAAAAGTCTACACAGCCCTGTTAAAATTGCAGATTTTGTGATTTAAAAAAATTAAACCAAGATGAATCATTTTGGGACCTGTTCCAACTTACTTCTGTACTTCCAACCTATATATTAAAGTGAATAATAATAAGAACAATTTTGTGGTATAAAATGGCAAGTTGTACAATAACCAGGTTGCACAAGTGTGCACACTCTTAAACTAAAACTTAGTTTAAACACCTGTAAGGAACGGAGACAGAGGATTCCAGAGCAGAGTGATGTTTATTAAATGCACACAAGAATTTCACAGTCACCACAGTTACTACAGTCACTTAAGGTATCCCGGGGTGGTCACACAGAGCTCGAAGATATTTCCCTGGCAATTAGGGCACAGGGTGAAGGCAGGGGAACCCCGATATGGGGCGGGACACGTAGGCCAGGGGAAGTACAGGGAAGGGGAATTAATTCTCCGTGGAATTACTCGCTAGTCGAACCAAGGCACAACCCAAAAGGGACAGCTCATCAGCATCAACAGTCCAGAGCTGTGATATAGAGGAGAAACACAGTTAGTGATGGAATTCAAACTCAACGCTAAAAGTGCAACAAACTGTTCAGGTCGCTGGAGATGATCAGTGACAGAGCTCTGGTGACGGTGGTAAACATCCAGTAGATTCGAGATGACTCAGCTGTGTGCAGTTGTAGATAGATAAACTGAGACTCGAAGTAATCCACTCTCTCTGTAGCGAAGATGATCTAGTTCATGAGTTGACGGTTTGTAGAACTGTGTAGACTGAGGAAGCGTGACGGCTGGAAATCTGCAAGCACGAGACAGCAGATGATGTCAAAGGTGACGGTTTGTGAGGGCGGAACCAAAAGTGTGGAAGACGGGTTCCGCCCGACGATGGTTCCGCCCGGACGTTTTACTGGGACGAATTTCTGGGGTTTCCCCGAAGACGAAATCAAGCTTGATTTCGCCCAGGTGAGGATAATTTACACAGCGGTTGCTGATAGGCTGATGAGGAGAAGGGACAGAGGATATAAAGACCTTTGAAGACATCAAACGGTGTGCTTGTTGTGTACTTTGTGTACGCTGTGTTGCTGCTCTGCAGACGGACTACGCTGGTCTGATCGTTCCCCTGTGGAAGAGAGAAAAGGAAAGTCAGCTGGGCGAAGGAATACTGGGTGATTTCACTCGTGAGTGAGCGGATACAGAGCTATTGAGTTTGCAGATACAGGAAACTATTGACAACGAAGAGTGAGTAACAGTCGTAGTATTTTTCTGTGTAATACTTGGAAGAGGAGTTGCTTGGTGTGTTTTTTGTGTTTGAGGTCCCTGGCCCCACTGGAGAGGGAAGCGTGGGCGAGCCGCGGGTTGACCGGAAACACAGATGAGACATTTGGTAAGAAGCGCCGTTTACTAATAGAGCAGTGGCCCTGCGGGAAAAAGAAGCGTGGGTGAGCCAGAGGAGTGATAAACAACACGCCGGGGCTGTGAATAACATACATCTTACTCTCATCGGTGGCCTAACCATCGCCCAACTATCCTCTCGAGGGAGTCGAAGCCAGGTGGCTAGGTCGATTAAAAATCATGTAAAGTGTGTACAAGAGTGCTGTGGGTGAGTTTCACTTATTAATGGTGTTAACGCTATGCTTGCTGTGTGTATGCTGTGCTTGTAGCGACCAAACTGCCCAGCCTCGGACGAGTCGCGAGATGACGACATCTGTTGTGGCCTGAGTCCTACGGAGAGGGAGAAAACTAAGTCCTGGGCCCCGGGTGTGTCAACAAGAACTTCACTCCTCTAAAGAGCAGACAGTGGTGAAGCCCAGTGGTGGACAGGAGTGAGTATTGTATAAAGTGCACCGTGCGGATTGAGGATCATAGCTGTGTGTACTGACCTTTCCAACAGAAGCTTGTGGTGTGCGGAGCCTCGACGAAAGTTCGCCCCAACTCGTGACCCCGGTCTTGGGAAACTCCTCGAGGTGGAAGAGTTGAGAGAGTCGTGACCTTTAGTATATTTGGGTCCGCCCCCGGCCGTGACAGATTTGGCGTAGTCGGCAGGATTTCCACCTCGAGTTGAGCGACCAAGGCCCTCCAATGACCGACGACGAGTTGCCCGAAGCCCCACCCCGTGTTGTGCCTGAAAGGCCGGAAGCCCCACCCCGTGTTGTGCCTGAAAGGCCGGAAACACCACCCCGTGCCATGCCCGTGTTCCTGGGAAACCCCTGGGTGCAGAAGTATAGTGGGGTCGAGTCCGAGGTCCGTTTAACTGAGTGGAGGGCCCAGATCGAGTATTTGGCCGGCCTGCAGGCGCTGAGTGCTAAACAACAGCAACAATTTGTGTTAAACTCACTAGGAGGAGAAGCCCGGCGAGAAGTACAAGCCGCCCCCGAGGCCGTTCGAGCCACCGCCCAGTCCATATTCCAGTTCCTTACCGAGCAGTATGGTGACACCACCCCTGTAGCCGTCCTGAGGGCGCAGTTTTTCAACTGCAAACAGGGCCCCCACCAGTCTATTCAAGCCTTTGCCCTGAAGCTGCGCGAGCAGTACGCACGCCTGCAGCGGCGTCAAGACCATGGGTTGGGAGACGAAGAGACCCTGTTAAGGGACCAGTTCCTGCTAGGGCTACGAGAGGGTCCCCTACGTCAAAACCTCCGGGTGCAGTTTAGAAGAGACCCTGAACTTACGTTCGATGATCTGAAAAAGGAGGCCATGGCCTTGGAAGGCGACCAAGCTGAAGTAAAGGAGACCCCCGTATGTGCAGCAGTGAGTGGCCAGGCGGCGGCCTCAGAGGTAACGGACTGGAAACAAGCATTGAAGATGGAACTTTTAAAGGATGTGCGGGACCAGATGGCTGAACTAACGAAAACCCTGGTAGGAGAGCTGCGCCTAGGGCCAGGAAAGAAGGAAGAAGGGTCCGCCCCCCGAGAACGGACGTATTCCGACTGAGGCCTAGATGGGATGAGGCGGCCCTGGCAGGCTAGTCGGCCCAGGTTCGAGTGGGACAAACAAGGGAGGCCCATTTGCAATCGGTGTGGGACCGCAGGACATGTGAGTAGGCAATGCGGGCCACGAAGAGCCTCCGAGGGGGGTTTTTAGGACGACCGGCCACAGTGGGTCATGTGGTCGGCGCCCCCCAAAGTGACCCCCATAGAAGAGTGGAACCCAAGGACGGGATGATCGGGCTTAGCCCAACAGTGGAGGTCCAGGTATGTGGCACCACGGTGCGATGTCTTGTTGACACTGGCTCCCAGGTCACCTTATTTTCAGAGAGCTTGTCCCATGAGTTATTTGGAGCCTACCCCGCACACAAGGCTGAAGCGCCCTGGCTTACCCTGAAGGAGGCGAACGGCTTAGAGATTCCCTACATCGGCTACAGGCTTACCGACTTTGAGCTGTATGGAGTACAAGTCCCGCAGAAGGGGGTCATCATCGTACAGGACCATTGTCTCGGCCGTCATCGAGCCCTCCTAGGTATGAACGTTCTCTCGGAGTGCTGGGAGGAGCTATTTCGGGCTAGGCCCGTACAGACAATACCGAGGGCTGAACGGCCGGGCTGGGAACGTGTAGTGGCCGACTGCTGGAGAGTACAGATGGCTAAGAGCCGGGACAGCCGAGAAGAAGTTGGACGAGTGGCATGTCGGTATGCACTGTCCGTACCAGCAAAAAGTGAAGCCATAGTGTGGGCCAGAGTCCCACAGCAGCATCAAGGGCCTGAAGGCTGGGTGTTGGTCGAACCCCACGAAGACTGCACACAGGTGGGAGTGGCCCGAGGACTGGCGGTGGTGCGACGGGGCCGAGTGCCGGTAAAAGTCTGCAATGAAAACCCTTACCCAGTACACTTACATAAACACCAGGGGTTGGTAACGGTGACGCCGGTCGAAGGCCATCAGGTGCGGGATAGAGAAGACGTGAGTTTCCGGCGGGTGCACCCCGCAGTGGTTGAGGTAGCCCTAACACAAGCAGAAGGAGCGTTTAAGACGAGGGAGAAAAAGATGCCAGCCCATTTGACAGGGGACTCCTTACGAGGAGAGGACCTGGGACGGGAACAGGCAGAAGAGCTTCGGGAACTACTGGAGAGATGGCAACACGTGTTTTCCACCGATGACAAAGACTATGGGTGTACGACTGTGATACGACACAGTATCCCCACGGGAGAAGCCGCACCGAGTCGGGAGCGGTATCGGCCGATACCCCCCACCTTATACACCGAAGTGAGGACCCTCCTACAAGGTATGCTGGAGCAGGGGATTGTGCGGGAGAGTAGCAGCCCATGGGCGGCACCTATAGTGTTGGTCCAGAAGAAGACAGGGGCATGGAGGTTCTGCGTGGACTATAGGAAGCTGAACCAATTGACCAAGAAGGATGCGTTCCCCCTGCCTCGCATTGAGGACTCGCTGACAAGTCTGACCAAGTCTGCATGGTATTCCACCTTAGATTTGGCCAGCGGGTACTGGCAGGTGCCGGTTGAGGAATGGGACAGAGAAAAGACCGCCTTCACCACGCCTTTTGGTCTTTTCGAGTGGGACCGGATGCCCTTCGGGCTTTGTAACGCTCCCGCCACCTTCCAGAGACTGATGCAACGATGCTTAGGAGGTCAGTTAATGGAATCTGTGCTAGTATACCTTGATGATGTGATTGTGTATTCCCCAGACTTCGAGACTCACCTACAACACCTGGAGAAGGTGTTTCGAGAGATGGAGAGGTACGGGCTGAAATTGCAACCTGAAAAGTGCCACCTACTGCGCCGCAAGGTGCAGTTCTTGGGACACGTGGTGAGTGCGGCTGGAGTGGCTGTTGACCCCGAGAAGGTATCTGCAGTGCGGGACTGGGAGGCTCCTAGGACTGTAAGGCAAGTGAGATCATTTCTAGGCTTTGTGGGATACTACCGGCGATGTATAAAGGGGTTTTCGAAGATTGCCAGACCCTTGAACCAGCTATTGGTCGGGACAGGGCGACCACGGGGGCGGGGATCCCCCACGGTGGAGTGGACCACAGAGTGTGAGACGGCCTTTAGGGTCTTGAAGCAAAAGCTGTTGCAAGCCCCGATTTTAGCATATGCTGACTTCTCCCAACCATTCTTGCTTTATACAGATGCCAGCAACCTGGGCCTGGGAGCGGTGCTTGCACAGAAACAGGACGGAGTGGAACGGGTGATCGCCTACGCTAGCCGGAGCCTCCATCCCGCCGAAAGAAACGATGCAAATTACAGTTCCTTCAGCTCGAACTGCTGGCGCTAAAGTGGGCCCTGAGTGAGAAATTCAAGGACTATCTCTGGGGAGCCAAGGTAACCGTGGTCACTGACAATATCCCTTTGATGCATTTGCAGACGGCCCGCTTGGGAGCAGTAGAACAACGATGGGTGGCCCAGCTAGCCAATTACGACTATCAGCTGCAGTACCGTCCGGGGCGGGAGCACACCAACGCAGATGCCCTCTCCCGATTACCAGCGAGGGAAGACTCGAGGGGCCCGGCCCGAACTGAAGGAGGACAAGGAGAGGAAGGACTGATGGTCGGGGTAGTGGAGGTGCCTGGGAGCCAACAGGAGGCAGTGCCCGTAAGTTGGGGATGGGACCCCCAGCGTTGGAGGGCCAGGCAGCAAGAGGATCAAGAGCTACAGAGACTGAGCGAGTGGCTTAGGCGGGCCCGGCGACCGACCCCCGCCGAGAGACAAGCTCAGACAGAGGTGGGTCATAAAATACTGGGACAGTGGGAGAAATTGAAGTTAAGAGAAGGTGTATTGTGCAGGACCATCCGGGACCCGGGGACCGATGAAGAGGTCAGTCAAGTCCGGGCACTCCTGGAGGCATATCACGACCAGATGGGGCATCAGGGGCAGGAACGCACCATGTCGTTGCTACGCCGACACTTCTATTGGCCAGGGATGGAGGGTTCTGTGAGTATGTTCATTCAAGCATGTCCCCGATGTACTCTGTTCAAATCCCGACAGGAACCACGAGCACCGATGGTACCTATCCACGCAAAGGCCCCCCTCCACATTGTAGCGATGGACTATCTGACCCTGAGTCGTCCGAAGGACCGATACCAGAACATCCTAGTCGTGACAGACTTGTTCACCAAGTACGCCTGGGCCATCCCCACCCTCGACCAGACGGCAAGTACAACGGCCACAGCGCTATGGAGGGCAGTCTTCCATCCATTTGGGTGCCCTGAGTTCCTGCACTCAGATCAGGGCCCAAATTTCGAGTCCCGTATAATTCGAGAACTATGCCAGCTGTACGGGTGTATAAAGACCCACACGACCTCGTACCATCCCCAAGGGAATGGAGGATGTGAGCGCTTTAACCAGACCCTGTTAAACCTGTTGGGAACGCTGGATCAGAGACGCCAGGACGACTGGGTGAGTGCCTTACCGAACTTGTTACAAGCATACAATAACAGCGTAAACAGTACGACGGGGTATGCCCCCACGTACTTAATGTTTGGCAGACACATTCGCTTGCCCACAGATCTCCTATTGGGAACATCGGGAGGTGAGAGAGAAGTGAACATGACCGAGTGGGTAGGACGACACCACCACCGTCTCCACTTCGCCTACGAACAGGTCAATAAGAAGATCCAGGCAGCCGGGGAAAAGAACAAGAGGCTGTATGACAGGACGGCGCTGGATGCTCCCTTGCTCCCTGGAGAAAGGGTACTAGTCCGGGACAATCGGCGACTAGGCGGAGGCAAGTTGAGTGATCGGTGGGAGGCCAGGCCGTACATTGTGCAGCGGCAGCAGAGGCCGGGACAGCCGGTATACACGATCCGGCCAGAAGGGAAGCCCGGACCGGATCGGGTGGTTCATCGGAACATGATCCGCCCCTGTCCAAACTATCCCCCACCAGCCACAGAGGTGGCTCCTAAGGAGCCGGTGGCTGCTGCTCCTTGGTATGAAGGGTGGGTTATCTTCCCAAGAGGTCCGGTAGCGGGACCGGTCCAGGCGGCCCCAAGGGAGCCTGAGAACTTGCCTGTTGTAGCGGGTCCAGCGAACGAAGTAGTCCAAGAGGCTCCAGGAGAGCCGGACGACTTACCTGCTGAAGAAGCCCCAGAGCCCCCACCACAGCGTCCCCAGCGGGAAAACCGGGGGCGGCCGCCCATCCGGTATGGAGAGTGGATCACCGGAAGCGGTTCTAGGGACTAGAACCATTTCGGCGGGGGAGGATGTCACAGGTGACGGTTTGTGAGGGCGAAACCAAAAGTGTGGAAGACGGGTTCCGCCCGACAATGGTTCCGCCCGGACGTTTTACTCTGAACACCTGAATTTCCGGGGTTTCCCCGAAGACGAAATCAAGCTTGATTTCGCCCAGGTGAGGATAATTTACACAGCGGTTGCTGATAGGCTGATGAGGAGAAGGGACAGAGGATATAAAGACCTTTGAAGACATCAAATGGTGTGCTTGTTGTGTACTTTGTGTACGCTGTGTGCTGCTCTGCAGACGGATTACGCTGGTCTGATCGTTCCCTTGGGGAAGAAAGAAAAGGAAAGTCAGCTGGGCGAAGGAATACTGGGTGATTTCACTCGTGAATGAGCGGATACAGAGCCATTGAGTTCGCAGATACAGGAAACTATTGACAACGAAGAGTGAGTAACAGCCGTAGTATTTTTCTGTGTAATACTTGGAAGAGGAGTTGCTTGGTGTGTGTTGTTGTGTTTGAGGTCCCTGGCCCCACTGGAGAGGGAAGCGTGGGCGAGCCGCGGGTAGACCAGAAACACGGACGAGACATTTGGTAAGAGGCTCCGTCTACTAATAGAGCAGTGGCCCTGCGGGAAAAAGAAGCGTGGGTGAGCCAGAGGAGTGATAAACAACACGCCGGGGCTGTGAATAACATACATCTTACTCTCATCGGTGGCCTAACCATCGCCCAACTACCCTCTCGAGGGAGTCGAAGCCAGGTGGCTAGGTCGATTAAAAATCACGTAAAGTGTGTACAAGAGTGCTGTGGGTGAGTTTCAATTTCAATTTTATTAATGGTGTTTACGCTATGCTTGCTGTGTGTATGCTGTGCTTGTAGCGACCAAACTGCCCAGCCTCGGACGAGTCGCGAGATGACGACATCTGTTGTGGCCTGAGTCCTACGGAGAGAGAGAAAACCAAGTCTTTGGCCCCGGGTGTGTCAACGAGAGCTTCACTCCTCTAAAGAGCAGACAGTGGTGAAGCCCAGTGGTGGACAGGAGTGAGTATTGTATAAAGTGCACCGTGCGGATTGAGGATCATAGCTGTGTGTACTGACCTTTCCAACAGAAGCTCGTGGTGTGCGGAGCCTCGACGAAAGTTCGCCCCAACTCGTGACCACGGTCTTGGGAAACTCCTCGAGGTGGAAGAGTTGAGAGGGGCGTGACCTTTAGTATATTCGGGTCCGCCCCCGGCCGTGACAATAACACAGACTAATACTTGTGAAATAAACTGAGAACTAGACATAACATGACAGGACAAGATGGCGAAATGCATCAGAAGCACTACTAGTACATTCAATGATGGACCCGCAAAGACTGAGGGGAACTACAGAGCTATATACCAATGCCGATAGGGATCAAACAAGCTTCAGGTGGTGATGACGTCAGTGAGGCAATCACATCAAACAAAAACACCTGTGAAAGACGCGCACATGGATAAGTGAGACATACAACACAACACAGGGAAACAGGAACACAACAGACCAGTAAGACCGAAATCATGACATTACCCCCCCCCCCACGGCCGCCACATGGCGGCCATCGGGAGGCTCACCTCGTCGCCGACGAACTCCCATATCAAACCAGGATCCAGGATGTCCTGGGCCGGTACCCAAGACCTCTCCTCCGGACCGTAGCCCTGCCAGTCCACCAGATATTGAAAGCCTCTACCCCGGCGGCGCACATCTAAAATGGACTTAACAGTATACGCCAGGATACCATCAATAAGACGAGGGGCGGGAACAGACGGGACAGGATTAAGGGGAGAGAAAAATACTGGTTTAAGCTTTGACACATGGAAAACCGGATGGACTCGACCAAGAGTAGGTCAGACAGCGGAGCGCTCTACCTAGATCCTGATCCCGTTAACTTCAATGCTTTTGAGTGATGAGATCAACATTCAGTGTGCAATCATGGCATCATATGCCAAAAACATTTGCCCGAAACATGCATTTATTGATATTAAACTACATGTTTGTGTGTACAGTAAATACATTCAGATTGTCTCATTAACTGGTCAATATAGCATCTCTCCTCAAACTTTTCAAATATTTCATGCATCTCAGGTGTTGATTTATTTAACTTGTATTCTGCATAACCAATTCTTCAGAGGATCCATTGGCTGAAAACTATTTGCACTATGCACTTTGTATTAAATTATGTTATTTTATTATCTATATAGGATATTTTTTTCCACTTGAATTAATTAATGCTATATATTTTTTTTTTAAAGATATTTTGCATAATGTCTCCGTAAATGCTTTTGAACTCAAAATATTTTGGGATTAAAGGAGCTGAAATGCTTTTTAGATTTGAAATAAAAACATGTTTAACTACAGTGGATATAAAAAGTGTACACACCCCTGTTAAATTTATAAAATGAAACCAAGATGAATCATGTCAGAACCTGTTCCATGTTTATTGTGAATTTGTAACATGTTTATTAAAGTGAATAACAATAGGAATAATTTACATGATAAAATGAAAAATAGAAAAATGTACAATAACCTAAATGCATAAGTGTGCACACCCTTTTATAATAGTGATTGTGGCAGTGTTCAGAAGCAACCAATCACAGTTAGACTTAAGTTAAATATTAAGTAGACCATACCTGTCATCAATTAAAATGACTTTTTAACTATTAATGAAGTGTGCCTGGTCCTAAAGTATTTTTTCAGAGTATCATCTAACTGAAAAAGCCATTGTCTGTGTAGAGCTTACTCAGCAGGTACATGATCCCATTGTTGAAAAATATCAATCAACAGAGGGTTACGAAACATTTCCATGACACTGAATATACCATGGAGTACTGTAAAAACAATAATCAACAAGTGGAGAAAATATGGCACAACATTGACATTAATTGATGAGAAAACCAGGAAAAAATGGTAAGGGAAGCTGCCAAGAGGCCTACAACAACAATTGTAACAATATCTGGCAAGAACTGGTTGCTCCCTACATGTGACAAAAATCTCCTGAATTCTTCATATTTGGGCTATTTGCATTTTTTAACCAATAATATCATCAAGTCCATCTAAAGTTTGTAAAAACAAATATTTCTTTATCTCAAATCTATGTAGATTTGTATTATAGTCCATTGAGACCAAAGTTGAACTTGGGCTGTTTTACCGAAATAAAACAGCCCAAGTGCAATAAATCATCAAGCACATCACCAAATGAACACCATGCCCACAGTAAAGCATGAAGGTGAGAGCATCATACTTTGTTGCTGCTTTTCTTCAGCTGGAAGTGGGGTTTTAATCAGGGTAGATGGAATAATGAATAGCTCCAAATACCCATCAATTTTGGCCCAAAACCTTAAGGCTTCTGCCAAAACACTTGAGATGAAGAGAAATTTTACCTTACATCATGACAATGACACAAAGCACACCTCTAATCAACAAAGGGATTACATCACCAAACAAGATCAAGGTTTTGAAATGGCCCAGCCAGAGTTCGGATCAAAATCCCATCCAAAATCTATGGGGTGATCTGAAGAGGGCTGTGCACAGGGGACACCCAACCAATTTGACAGGGTAAGAATGCTTTTGCAAGGAGAAATGGCAATGGCAAAAATGTGTCAAATTGATTGAGACATACTCATTAAGACTGAATGCTGGGGTGCTGTCATGATTTCGGTCTTACTGGTCTGTTGTGTTCCTGTTTCCCTGTGTTGTGTTGTATGTCTCACTTATCCATGTGCGCGTCTTTCACAGGTGTTTCTGTTTGATATGATTTCCTCACTGACATCACCACCACCTAGGGTGACCAGACGTCCCGAAAAATTCGGGACAGTCCCGAAATCTAAGCTAGTGTCCCGAATCCCGAATCCTGCTCTAATTGTCCCGAAAATCATACTGAAGCAAAATCTTAATCCCGAATCCCGCTTTAATTTCCCCGAAAATTATACTAAAGCAAAATCTTGAGTAGTAGTTGTCTGATAAAACATGAGCGAGGAGGTTAAGTCATCCTGCAGCCAGCCCCAGCCGGCTGCTCATTGGCTGCAGCCAGCCGCCGCCAGCTGCTCATTGGCTGCAGCCAGCCGCCGCCGGCTGCTCATTGGCTGCAGCATCTTGCTTTTATACTGTAGGCTCTCATTTTGCTGGCAGGCGGCAGCAGTTAAAACCTCCGCGAAATATGCTGACGTTGTATTGTTTCTATTAATTTATCTAATTCATCTATATGCACAAAGACAATAGGACCTTTTTGTTTTATAGAGTTGACTAAGAGAGCGAAAGTTGCAGCAGCCGCGAGGACAGTTGAAAGTGCAGGCAGTGACAGTCAGTCGCATGAATGAGTCAGATTGGTCGAGGGCACGCAAAGCACTTTGTTAAAAAAATACTTCTATAGGTATTATATAAATTTATACGCATATGTACTTATATTAATAAAAATATAATTAGTTCAGTAACTTCAGTTTGAAATTCCTTATTTTTATTATTAAGTAAAATAAAGAAAACTATTATTGTATGAACTATTATTGTATAAAGTATCAAATACTATATGTGTTATATCAATTTATTTATAAGCATATGTACTTATATTAATATGATTGATTCAGTTTGAAATTCATTGTCTTTTATTATTAAATAAAATTAATAAATAAAACTATTATTGGATGAAACCCCCCCCCCCCCCGGCGTTACGTCTGACCCCCCCCCCCCCCCCGTCCCGAATTTCAGCCAATATCATCTGGTCACCCTACCACCACCTGAAGCTTGTTTGATCCCAATCGGCATTGGTATTTAGTAGGGATGCACCGAATCCAGGATTCGGATTCGGATTCGGCCGAATACTGGGCTTTTTGACGGGGTTCGGGTTCGGCCGAATCCTAAAATTTTTTTCCACCGAACCGAACCCTAGGCTTGCGCTACGCTGGTCGACGTCACGCGGCCGTTGATTACACACATCGGGTGCTGACGTGGAGATGAGCTTTTTCTTTCGGTAAGCCTTTGGGGCTGGACACACCAAAACTTTTAAACACGGCTGAAAACGCCTTGAGGACGCCAAATGCCAGCTGTTTTTCAGCCGAGCGCTTGGTCGCAGTGATACTTCAGCTGTGAGCCGGTTGGTTGCTGTGGTAATGTCCCGCCCCTGCTCCACTGTAATTGGACGGCCGTGTGAAGACTGTGACATTGACGAGCGGAGCTTCTAACTCAAAGGCTGTTTCTCAATATGCGTTCTTCAGCGATCTTGCGTCCTCGTGTCCTCGCTCTACGTCATCATTAACGGTCGAAGTTCATTCCAATTCTCAAGAACGCAAGGACAGGGGACGCATGAAAATACCCGGATGTGTTCTTGATATCGAGGATGCATCGAGTGCAGACTTGCTGAAATCGCTTTACGCCCCAGAAGTCATTGCGGCAAAACTTCCGAGTTCGTTCTTCCAAGGTCGCCTGGCAAGACCGATCTCCACGAGGACGCAAGTCCGTTCTTTGCGTTCTTGGAATTGAGAAACAGCCAAAGTATAGTTTTCAGCGCGGAGCTGCTTGCTTATTGGAAAAACGAGCGTGTCGCAACGCATCGCTTTTATTATGCATAGGCTTATGGTAATTGTCAAAATAGTTTTCCAACTTGTCATCCTGGCATAATGTACAGTTAAAATTAAATAAAATGAAAAATACACTGCTGTGGACGTTGTTTACTTCATTAATGTGCTTACTGTGTTAATGGAATAAGGATGCGAGTAGGATTCGGTATTCGGTTTCGGATTCGGCCGAATCTTAAACGGTGGATTCGGGATTCGGCCGAACCTAAAAAATCTGGATTCGGTGCATCCCTAGTATATAGCTCTCTAGTTCCCCTCAGTCTTTGCGGGTCCGTTATTGAATGTACTAGTAGTGCTTCTGATGCATTTTGCCGTCATGTCATGAGTTTATTTCACAAGTATTAGTCTGTGTTATCTGCTGTCTCATTATTACAGACTTCCAGCCGTCACGCTTCCTCAGTCTACACAGTTCTGCAAACCGTCAACTCATGAACTAAGATCTTCTTCGCCACAGCGAGAGTGGATTACTTTGAGTCTCAGTTTATACATCTACTACTGCACACTGCTGAGAAAAGCTTGAGTCTACTGGATGTTACCATCGTCACCAGAGCTCTGATATTTACCATCTCCAGCGAACTGAACAGTTTGTTGCGCTTACAGCGCTGAGTTTGATTTCCCATTACTAACTGTGTTTCTCCTCTAACTCACAGCTCTGGACTGTTGCTGATGACGAGCTGTCCCTTTTGGGTGTGCCGTGGTTCGACTAGCGAGTAATTCCACTGAGAATTAATTCCCCTTCCCTGTACTCCTGTGACGCGGCGCTCACGGGAGTGGCCTACGTGTCCCGCCCCGTATCGGGGTCCCCCTGCCTTCACCCTGTGCCCTAATTGCCAGGGAAATTACTTAGAGCTCTGATCGTCCAGCCTGGGATACCCTTTAGTGGCTGTAGTGACTGTGGTGACTGTGATTATTTTGTGTGCATAAATAATTCTCACTCTGCTCTGGAATCCTCTGTCTCCGTTCCTTACAGAACGGACCCGCCAACATGGATTCCGCGGAGGCTGATTCGGTGAGATCGGCATTGGCACAGCAAGGCTCATGGTTGCGTCAACACACTGCCCAGTTAATTACCACCAATCGGGTGGTTGATGATCTCACTGCCCAGGTCGCTGATTTGACTGTTCGTTTGGACCGTATGCAACAGGAACATTCATCATCCTCACTAGAGAGAGAGGCTCATGTCACCGATCCACCACCTTACAATGGAGATCCAGCAGCCTGCTGAGCCTTTCTATCTCAGTGTTCACTCATCTTTGCTCTGCAGCCCCGACGGTATGTTTCAGAATGTACTAAAGTGGCGTATGTTATCACCCGTCTAGTTGGCAGGGCTCGAGACTGGGCTACCGCTGTTTGGGACTCTCATGACCCTTGTTGTCACTCTTTTACGGAGTTTAAAGATGAGATGGAGAGACTGTTTGATCGATCTGGCCGTGGTGATGCTGCGGCTGCCCGTTTGACTCGTTTTTCCCAGTCTGGTTTATCTGTAACGGACTATGCAATTCAATTCAAGACTCTTGCTGCCACCTGCCAGTGGAATGAGGAAGCGCTTCAGGCGCGATTTGTTGACGGTTTGATTGATGGCATTCAGGACGAGTTTTCTACACACAAGCTGCCCGAGTCGCTAGATACAATCATCGACCTAGCTCTCTGCATTGAAGCTCGCCGATCTCTACGAGCACAGCGTCGAACACTACGACAACCTAGAGCAGTCTCATCTACATGTATGTCCATGCCCTCGTCTAACTCCCCCTCTTCTGATTCTGAACCCATGGTACTTGGAAGATTTCGGTTATCTGCCCAAGAGAAGGAACAACGATTTCGTAACGCATTGTGTCTATATTGTGGCAAGCCTAGTCACATTGCCAAAGACTGTCCGTTAAAAAGACCCCCCCATCATTGAAGTCGGGAGCTATGATGGGTGCTTCTTCACCTAAATTCTCCCCTACCTCCTGTACTACCATGCCAGTCACGATATCCTTCGCCGGGCGGGATAATTCTACTGTTGCTTTGCTTGACACAGGGGCTGAAGGTAACTTCATTGACCAAGAAGTGGCTCGTTCCTGGGGTCTTTCCATTGTTCCTCTCAAGAATCCACTGGAGGTCTTCTCTCTGCGTGGCCAGCAGATGTTATTTTGTCATGGTCTCAGTCTTGTCATGTTTCTTGTTTGGGTCCCGCTGTTTCTGCTGTTGTGTCTTCTCCTCCGCAGGTTCCGGCAGCCGATTTGACCAGAGTCCCGGCGGAATATGCCGACATCAGCCAGGTCTTCAGTGAAGCCTGGGCCACTTCCCTGCCTCCTCATCGGTCGTATGATTGTGCAATCGATCTCCTCTCAGGCACGATACCGCCTAAAGGTAGACTTTTTTCTTTATCTGGTCCAGAGAGGGAGGCTATGGACAAATATATTAATGATGCCCTTCATGCTGGTCTCATCCGACCCTCCACCTTGCCCGCAGGGGCGGGGTTTTTCTTTGTCTCTATTCCAGATCCCACTGCCCAATTTATTGTTGAGGTTGATGCTTCTGATGTCGGGGTCGGCGCTGTCTTGTCTCAGAGGTCTTCTAAGGATGGCAAGGTGCATCCATGCGCCTATTTCTCACATAAGCTTAACCCAGCGGAACGAAATTACGACATAGGTAATCGGGAACTGCTGGCAGTCAAGTTGGCTTTGGAGGAATGGCGTCACTGGTTGGAGGGGACCTCAGAGCCTTTCCTGGTCTGGACAGATCATAAGAACTTGGAGTATATCCGTTCAGCCAGGAGATTAACATCTCTCCAGGCCCACTGGGCGCTCTTCTTTGACTGTTTTAACTTTACCCTCTCGTATCTGCCTGGTTCCAAGAATATTAAACCTGTAGGGTCTTCAACCCACCAGAGACGAAATCATCCTCCCAGAAGGGCAGGTGGTGGGATCGCTGTGTTGGGGAATTGAACAGAGAGTGGAATGGGCTGGTCGAGAGGGTGAAGTGCCAGTCGAGTGTCCAGTGGGGCGGTTGTGGGTTACGGACGCGTTACGCTCTGAGGTTATCTGGTGGTGTCATGAATCCAAGTTAGTTTGCCATCCAGGAATTCAGAGAACGTTTGCTGCCGTCCGTCAACGTTTCTGGTGGCCCTCTATGGGTCCTGATGTCAGACAGTTCGTGTTAGCCTGTCAAGTTTGTGCCCGCAGTAAGACGTCCCATCAAGTTCCCTTTGGTCGTCTTATGCCTCTTCCTGTCCCATCTCGTCCTTGGTCCCATATTTCCATTGATTTTGTTACCAACTTACCTAGACTGAGGGTCACCGTTGGGCAAAGCCACACACACAAGACAAACCTACATTAGAGGGCGCCAGAGAGCAAAAAAAAGCTGAAGAAATATTATATGACAGCTAGTCACAAGATGCACAGTTATTGACTTAATGCACTAATGCACTATATGTTTGCTCTGGTTTCAGTTTGGCTAAAATGTTCAACATATTAAAGCAATACTTTACCCCAAAAATGACCCATGTGACTTTTTCTATTAACTATTAAATAATATCCTGACAATTTTTTTTAACTTTGGGTTAGGTTAGGTTAGTGTTACTGTCACAGGTCGGAGCGAACCACCTCTAATGTGGGTCACGCCCCTCCCTCAGTTTCCATCAGAGGAGGTCCCAAAATGCCCCAATGACCAAACAGACGAGAAACAAAGTAAAATATAACAATCTTTATTTAAATATTAAAAGGGAAGGGGAAAGGGGGATTATTAAAAGGTAAGTCCTGAGACTTTAGATGGCTCTGAGTTGCTCCTGACTCACACAGGGACCACAGGTAAGTCTTCCTAACCTGTCCTTATCTTCTTTGTCCACACGTGAATTGAGTTGAATATTCTTAACGTTGTCTCCCTCTTCGTGTTTCTTCACAGCCTCTCTGCCAGGACTTAGGGGGACAGAACGCAGGTAGCTGGATCAGGTAGGTACACTGGACTTTGGGCATACAGGTGAGTATACAGAGAGGTACACTGGGCTCTTGGCTTTGGGCGTACAAGTAAGTATACAGGGAGGTACACTGGGCTCTTGGCTTTGGGCGTATAGGTGAGTATACAGATAGGTACACGAAGTTCTGGGCTTTGAGTGTACAAATGAGTATACAGGGAGGTACACTGGGCTCTTGGTTTTGTGCATACAGGTGAGTATACAGATAGGTACACTGGGCTCTGGGCTTGTGGTGTATAGTGTATACTAGTGCTGTGTTCAAAATATCGATACGACGATACATCGTCATGGACGCCTGACGATGCGCGCATCAATACAGCATCTTCCGTATCGATTCGGATGCACTTTTTAAAGTAACGTGACCAATCGATGCTGATGCGTGATCTATATGGAAAGGACGCATGTGTCCCGCGGAGTACGTAGAGTTAAAGGTAGCGGGGTATTACTTTCACTTTACGTGTCTGTCTCGCTGACGCACGTGCCTGCCTCTCTCTCTCTCTCTCTCTCTCTCTCTCTCCCTCTCTCTCTCACGCGTATTTAAAATCAATGAGTTCAGTATGAAAGCGAAGATATTTTAGGCTATACTTATTAGTTGCTCTCTTATAAAACAGTACTAACGCATAAGAGAAGAAACATGACAAAGATTTACATGTGAAAAGTGTACATCTAGAGAAGAGATACAGAGCTACTTCAAACTGTAGCTGTCACATTAATAATCTGATTTCTATTTAATAGTATTAAGTCTGACTGCATGTTTACACATATATAAATAGATATAGAATAATGAAATGAGAGACAAATATAATGCCTAGAGTAAGACACTTTTTCTTTGTAAAACTGTTTAAAAAAAACATAAGTTAAGTATTTACTCTGAGATTTTAAGAATTTCTATGAGTTACACCAAAAGCTAATTAATGAATGGCAAAAAGACAACTGTTACAACACTGCTTATTCAATGTACATTAAACAATAATAGTAATAATGTTACTTAATTCTGAGCAAAAATGTAATAGTCTTGTATCGTGATGCGCATCGTATCGGGGCCCTTGTATCGGGATACGTATCGAATCGGGAAACTGTTGGCGATACACAGCCCTAGTGTATACAGGGAGGTACACTGGGCTCTCTGCTTTGAGCGTACAGGTGAGTATACAGATAGGTACATGGGGCTCTGGGCTTTGAGCGTACAAATGAGTTTACAGGGAGGTACACTGGACTCTTGGCTTTGGGCGTACAAATGAGTATACAGGGAGGTACACTGGGCTCTTGGCTTTGGGCGTACAGGTGAGTATACAGGGAGGTACACTGGGCTCTTGGTTTTGGGCGCACAGGTGAGTATACAGAGAGGTACACTGGGCTCTGGGCTTGTGGCGTACAGGTGTGTATACAGGGAGGTACACTGGGCTCTTGGGTTGGGACGTACAAGTGAATATGCTAAGCTTTAGCTGAAATGGAGGCAACTCACAGACCCGTAGATGGATGGACGTCAGGCTTTAGCTCTTCGAGGCTCAGGCGGCTGGAGAGGACGTATATCCACACAGCAAAGTTCTAGTCTTCCTCACTTGGACAGACTTCTAGGGAACACTTTAGACGTTGACTTCCAACTCGTAGTGGAACAATCCTACGGCTACACAGAGCCCTTGGCTCAGACCTGCAGACTGGCAGCAGGCAAACACACAGATTCCCTTTATCAGTATTATGCTCTAGTGCAGGGTTCCCCAAATCTTACCCTGGTGGGCCAGAGCACTGCAGAGTTTAGCTCCAACCCTGATCAAACACACCTGAGCAAGCTAATCAAGGTCTTCCTGATCACTAGAAAATCACAGGTGGGTAGGTTTGATTAGGGTTGGACCTAGACTCTGTAGTGCTCTGGCTCTCCAGGGTAAGATTTGGGGAATCCTGCTCTAGTGGACACTTAGGAAAAGATACAACACCTCTCTACTTCGGACGAGGTGGGCAGATGGAGGTACAGATTGAGGCTGCTGCACGTTGGGCCTGGCACGCCCACAGGTGGTATCACAACGGTGGGTAGATTGAGGTAGGGGGCCACACCATGGGATGTCCTGCTCGAGTAGGCCGTTCGCTTCCCTCTCTCTTCCAAACAACGAGACAAGAGATCTAGACAGGGGCGGGCATCTACAAGCACCCAACAGATGTATGATCATACACAGACACAGCACATCCACTTGTTTTACACAGCAGCCAATTCAAGTTTTCCCTCCTTCGATACTCCACAAAATATTTACAGCAAATGCTTACATTATATAGTTGCCACACTGCCACCAGGCGGGGGAAAGGGGTTAAGGAGTCGCAGTCGGGTATGTTTATGTAGAAGACAGCTGCCCAATGTCACCATTCCACTCTTCTATAACAGGGCTCTTTCTTCAGCCTAGGGAGTGATATCTGACAACACTGACACAGCACAGCACTACAATTTCAGTTGTACACATGTCAAAAGACACACGCACTGCACTCCACACACTCACTGTGAATTAAGGTCAGAATCACAATGTTGGGCATGGGCTATTGTCCTGAATGGGCGAAGGCTGGTGAAGAGGACGACCATATGAGGACGTCGGGACCACGATCTACAAAAAAACCTGCTCCTTTCTCTCCTCTGTCAGTTACGGCTCACCCACCGAAGTCCTTATCACAGGTGGGGCCCCTCACGCACTAATCAAACACACCAGGGATATACTGGGGCACAGTATTAGCACAGATGTCACTGACAAGACAACAATTGCAACATAACTCACAGTTTCCTTGACACTCGATACTTCCCTCTCTCTTCCCGAGGTCTGGTGTATCCAAGGACGATAGTACAACAAATCCTCTGTTCCTTCCTCTTCTCAATGTACTTCCAGTGACTTCCCAATACACACAGTCTCTTTGAGGTAAGTAGCATATGTCAGCACAAATACTTCAAAAGGAATGATTTACTACTTAACTCCATCGTTCTTCAGCCCAATCCTCTGCTTTAACTTCGCCCAGTCTGCAATATCCACACTAACACATCTCTCCAAACACGCCAATCACTCTATCTCACCCACAAAGCTGGTCAGAATCAAACTTCACTTTTGCTGTTCTCCAGATGTCGAGGTGGTGAGGCAGGATCTATCCTGGCAGGTGCCAGTTCAGATTCCCTTGGAACCACAGCCCATCCCTCAATCCATGTGACTGGGGGCACCGGCCCTGTTGGAGCCTCTTCTACTGGCCTAGGAAAGTTTGGACAGGGACGGATCATGTTTCTCTGTACCGCTCTGTTCAGACCAGCCTTGCCTTCCGGATGAATAGTATACACTGGTTGGCCCGGGCGTTGTTGACCCTCAATCACATACGGGGTGGCCTCCCACCGGTCACTCAACTTGCCCTTCCCTTGACGTCGGTTGTCCCTTACCAGCACTCGCTTCCCTCGAAGCAGAGGAGCTTCTCGGGCCGTCCGATCATACAACCTCTTTTGTTTGTCTGCAGCGATGCGCACCCGCCGAGTCACCTGTTCGTATGCGAAGTAGAGGCACTGATGGTGATGGTCCACCCCCTCTGTCAGACTCAAGTCCTCTTCGGTCTTAAATGTCCCCAGCAGCAGATCTGTATTGCAATCGTACATGCCTGCCAAACATCAGGTAAGTGGGAGCATACCCTGTGGTGCTATGTATGCTGATATTATAGGCTTGTATCAACGTCGGGAGGGCACTCACCCAGTCACTGTGACGCTCCTGATCCAAAGTGCCCAACAAGCCCAGTAGTGTTTGGTTGAACCGTTCGCATCCTCCGTTCCCTTGGGGATGGTAAGACGTTGTATGGGTCTTGGTGCATCCATACAACTGACACAGTTCTCTTTTCACATGTGATTCAAAATTTGGCCCTTGGTTGGAGTGTAGGAATTCGGGACATCCAAATGGTTGGAACACAGCCCTCCATAGTGCAGTGGCAGTGGTGCTGGCAGTCGGGTCTAGGGTCGGGATGGCCCAAGCATACTTTGTAAAGAGGTCGGTGATAACAAGGATGTTTTGGTAGCGGTCCATCAGCCTCCCTAGCATCAAGAAATCCATGGCCACTATATGTAAAGGGGCTTTGGGCCTGTATTGGGACCATTGGGGCTCTAGCTTGTTTCCTGGATTTAACCCCTTTGCAATCCTGCTATTTTTTGCAAAAACGCCTAAAAAAACATACCCAAAGTAAATTGCATACTGTTCTTGAAGTATTTGGAGTATATGCATGGTTTTGATGTCTTTTGAAAGATGTCTTTTGTTTGTAAACAGTTGCCTGCAGATGACTAATAATGGGGAGCTATTAGCTGAAAAACATTTTGGGATCATAGCATGAAGCCTTACAAAGCTTTACCAAGCAAATTTGATTACAATATCTTAGAAAATGTCTCTTTTTCACATGTTTATCCAAGTTTATGTCTAGGCGGCTTTCTATAAAGGGCACTTGGAGACACCAAATGGCCCTTCGTAACCATTGACATAAAATGCTGTTTTTCTTGAATGCTTCAATGTACAATCATATTTTTGGGCTCTAATGAAAGGTTACATTTAGAGCTACTCTATTTCATGTCCAAATTCACTGTCAATAATTGCTGACACATAGTAAATGAAGCATAAACACTTTATAGTGTTGAAAAAACTATATTCTTGAAACTATACTTGTAAAAATAAAGATACAAAACAAGTTCTATAGTAATAAAATACTTTTAATATTAGAAAAAACACAATCTAAATATATAAATGTATATGAAAAACTATTTAGAAATTTTACAATAATATTACAGATTATTGGCAACATGCCACTCGTTATTACAATCACGGCTTTTCAAAAAGCACAAAGGCTCATCACATGAAGAACATTTTACAGTAGTCTTTGCATGGCAGTGCCTGCACCTTAGACGACCTGTGGTGCTGTCTCCACTATGCAAAGGCTTGTGATGTGCTCTGTGTGAAGTGGGCGATGGAGCGGGTATGTCAGCAGCCACTGCCAGCAACTAACTAGTGTCTCACTAAATGCCTTCTGGTGCATTGGCACCTCCCCTTTACCTTTAGTTATATGCTTGTAAATCAGGAAGGCATTCACATTGGCAATGTCTAAGAAATGATAAAAAAGGCCTTTACCACTTCTGGCTTTTGTGGATCACCTTATAATAGCTGATTAGGGCATTGAAAAGGTCCACTCCACCCATGCACCTGTATGGACAGATAAGACAACATTGAGGCACATATTTTTTTCATTTATAATCTATATTCTACTATTTTTCTTGCATAAAGTAACGCAGAAGCACACACACAGACACACACACACACACACACACACACACACGCAAATACGGGCACAAATACCTGTGAATGAGCGCATCCAAACACACTCGTGCATGAGATCACCAAAAACGCACAAGATATCACAACACGCACCCAAACAAAGCTCTATTTTACTTGCATAAAGTAACGCAAAAGCACACACAGACACACCCGCAAATACGGGCACAAATACCTGTGCATGAGCGCATACAAACACACACGAGCTCACCAAACACGCACCCAAACACAAACCTCAGTACCAACAGTAAAATATGTTTTATAATACAATAAAACAGAAACACTTACTTGTCGAGAGTGAAGTCTCCCCCATCCAAAATATCTCTTCCTGCTACCGAGTCGACGGCGGAAACGCTCTCTTCGTCTGAAACGTCTTCCTCCAACAAATCACTTTCACGCCTGGCACTGCTCGACAACTTCTTCAAGTGAAAAGTTTCTTTTACTTGCTCTTTTCGACATTGTAAAACTTTTTAGACGCTCAATGCTTTCCTAGCACAGTGCTAGCAGCGTTAGCGCGCGGCCGCGAGTCACTACTGGGGATTTACGCACAGAGCGCAACCCAACGAATGATTGTTTGTGCACGGCCAATCGGGTTACAGGTTGAATCTTTTTAGTCAAGCGGCATATCATTGTTTTCAGATACGCCCGTCATTTGCAAACTCTGACGCGACAGGATCGATCTATTGTCAATCAAATAGAGGACGGTCCCATCCACGCTCCTGGGCGTTCCTTGTGCATTCCTCCCTGTTGTCACCTATGAGAAGCACCTATTCGCTCAAATGAGGTGTCAATCAAAAGGGCAGAGTTCAGCGGCCATTTTGACATGAACAAATCTGCAATGTTTACAAGTGAATAGACGCTACACGACCGAATGCGTCGGAGATTTGGTAGCTTTGTTGGCTGTTTGTAAATGATACTACTATGTTCCTTGGATGTTTATTGACATATACATGTGCTGTGGACTAAATATTTCACTGAATTGGATTTACTGGACCCTTCAGAGTGTAACTACACCGTTTTTGTTGGAATTTTATGGATCTTTGGACTACAAGAAGGCGTTATAGGTCAGTTTACTCATTTTCATACCCTGTTTGTAAGCTGGTTTTTTGGTTGTTGGTTGTTTGACAAACACTCTGATTGCACTGAGTGTGTTGACTGTACCTTAAAATGGTTTACATCGTTCGAATCACAAGAATCTCAGCTTTTTAGTGATATATGATATGCTTAGGTTTGTCTTTTTTAAGTTGTTGTTTTTCCCAATGTTATCAACCAAAACACACGCAGTGTACCGCCGACGGTACATCGGATTCGGATCAGGTTAAACAAGGTACAGCGAGGACAGGCTTGAATGAACTCACTTACGGATGCCTCCAATCCGGGCCAATAGAAGTGCCTCCGTAGCAGGGACGCTGTGTTTTCCTGCCCCAGGTGTCCCAACTGGGCATGATTGGCCATCAGCAGAGCGTGCACCTGACCTTCGGGTACTACCAGTTGACAGATCTCCTCTCCCAGTTTCGGGTCCCTGAGGATACTACAGATAACTCCATCTTTCAACCGGAGCCCCGTCCACTGTCCTAGTAGCTTGCGCACCACTCCGTTCTGAACTTGCCTCTCCTCCCGGGTTGGCCCTTTGTCCTGTGTCAGCCAATGGCTCAGTTTCCTCAGCCCATCGTCTCCTCCCTGTCGCTCTCTCCACCGTTGGGGGTCCCATCCCCAACTCATTGGCACAGCCTCTCGTTGGCCTCCTGGAGCCTCCACAATGCCCACTGTACAAACCTCTTCCTGTTCTATCGATGGCCCTTGTTGCCCTCCCAAGTTCTCTGCTTCTGGCAGTCGCGACAAAGCGTCCGCGTTTGTGTGCTCTCGTCCAGGGCGATATTGAAGCTGGTAGTCATAATTGGCTAGTTGGGCTACCCACCGCTGTTCCACAGCCCCCAACTTGGCCGTCTGTAAATCAACAAGAGGGTTGTTGTCGGTAACCACCTGAACTTTTGTGCCCCACAGATAGTCCTTGAACTTCTCACTGAGCGGCCATTTCAACGCCAACAACTCCAGCTTGAAAGAGCTATAGTTGGAATAATTTCTCAGCTTGGTGAAGGCTCCGACTAGCGTATGCGATTACCCTCTCCACTCCCTGTTGCCGCTGGGCCAGCACTGCCCCTAGCCCAAAGTTACTGGCATCGGTGTATAGACGAGCACTGAGGAGCAGGCCAGAAATTGTTTTTGCTTAGTTTCTTCTTTTTTTTTCTGAAATGAATCACATTTTTGAGTGCCTAAACATGCTCAAAAACTCATGAAACTTTGCACACACATCAGAAGTGACGAAATTTTACATGTGGTATAGGCCTCAGATGTGGGCATGTAGAAATGACTCGATAGCGCCACCTGCATAATTTCAAGAGAACAGCCCTCCCACTACAAAAAATTTACAGATATGAAATTTGGTAGGGTCATCTATCACATCAAGACCGTAAAAAAGCTCTAAACCCCAAAGGAAGTCGGACATTTTGAATTTTCGCTGTAATTTCTGTGCAAATTTTGCCATTTCCAGGCTTCGTACTTTAACAAACTCCTCCTAGAGATTTCATCAGATCATCATCATATTTGATTGATCTCATCTAAAGGCCTTTGCAATGTTCAATTGCGGAGATCTTGACTTTTCGTTCGAGGATGTGTCCCTGGCGGCCTGACAAATTTCGGCCTGACAAAACAGGATGTTGTTCTAACTCAGGCATACAATGTCCAATCTGCCCCACGCTTCACATGTTTGGTAAATGGTAAATGGACTGCATTTATATAGCGCTTTCATAGACCAATGGCCATCCAAAGCGCTTTACATATTGCCTCACATTCACCCATTCACGCACACATTCATACACCGACGGCGGTGTCAGCCATGCAAGGCGCCATCCAGCTCGTCGGGAGCAGCTGGGGTTAGGTGTCTTGCTCAAGGACACCTCGACACTTGGTCAGGTGGAGCCGGGGATTGAACCACCAACCTTCCGATTTGTAGACAACCTACATGAACCACTCGACCACTGCCGCCCCATGTTTGATAAGGGTCTCGGCCTAACACATTACCATGCCAATTTTCAGTTACAGTCATAGCGCCACCTAGAGGCAGCAGGAAAGGACATGTTTTACGCTATGATTTACTGCTCTTAAAGATTTAATCAAATCATCATCATATTTGGTCAGAATGATCTTAAGCCCTTTGCAGTGATAAATTGCGAAGATCTTGACTTTTCGTTGAAGGGCGTGTCTATGGCGGCCTGGCAAAGTGTGATGTTTCACCATGAAACAGGAAGCTGTTGTAATTCAGGCCTACATTGTCCGATCTGCCTCTGACTTCACATGTTTGATTAGGGTCTTGGCCTGAACACATCAACATGGCAATATTTAAATACAGTCATAGCGCCACCTAGAGGCAGCAGGAAATACCATGTTTTAAGCTGTGACTTACTGCTTTTAGAGATTTACCCATATCAACATCATATTTCATCAGTTTAATCTCAAGACCTTTTGTGATGATAAAAAGCGACGACCTTGACTTTTCGTTAAAGGGCGTGTGTGCGTGGTGACCCGCAAAGGATCGCTACATGAATCGCATTCTTGACAGCCTAAACAAGCTTAAAAAATCATGAAACATTGCACACGTCAAATGTTTCAAAACTTTTAATTTTATATAGGCTTCAGAACTGGGGGTATAAATATGGCTTTATAGCGCCACCTACAAAAATTCAAGAGAGCAGCCATCACGCTACGTTAAACAGACAGATATGAAATGTGGTAGGATCATGAATCACCCCAAGACCTACAAGACACAGGAAGTCTGCCATTTTTTATTTTCTCTGTAATTTGAGTACAAATTTGACCCTTTCTGGGCTTCGTACTTTAACAAACTCCTCCTAGAGATTTTATCAGATCATCATCATATTTGGTCAGTTTCATCTAAAGGCCTTTTCGATGCTAAATTGCAAAGATCTTGACATTTCGATGAAGGGTGGCTCCGTGGCGGCCTGCCAAATTTCTGTGTTTCACAATGAAAGAGGAAGTTGTTCTAACTCAAGCTTAAAATGTCCAATCTGACCTCCGCTTCACATGTTTGATAAGAGTCCTGGCCTGAACACATCAAGATTGCAATATTCAGTAAAAGGTATAGCACCACCTGCTGGCAGCAGAAAATGCCATGTTTTACACTGTGATTTCCTGCTCAGAGAAATATATTCAAATCATCATCATATTTGCTCACTCTAAACTTAAGGTCTTCACAATAATAAATTGTAAAGATCTTATACAGTATTGTTCAAAATAATAGCAGTACAATGTGACTAACCAGAATAATCAAGGTTTTTAGTATATTTTTTATTGCTACGTGGCAAACAAGTTACCAGTAGGTTCAGTAGATTCTCAGAAAACAAACAAGACCCAGCATTCATGATATGCACGCTCTTAAGGCTGTGCAATTGGGCAATTAGTTGAAAGGGGTGTGTTCAAAAAAATAGCAGTGTCTACCTTTGACTGTACAAACTCAAAACTATTTTGTACAAACATTTTTTTTCTGTGAATCACTAAACTAATATTTAGTTGTATGACCACAGTTTTTTAAAACTGCTTGACATCTGTGTGGCATGGAGTCAACCAACTTGTGGCACCTCTCAGCTGTTATTCCACTCCATGATTCTTTGACAACATTCCACAATTCATTCACATTTCTTGGTTTTGCTTCAGAAACAGCATTTTTGATATCACCCCACAAGTTCTCAATTGGATTAAGGTCTGGGGATTGGGCTGGCCACTCCATAACATTAATTTTGTTGGTTTGGAACCAAGACTTTGCCTGTTTACTAGTGTGTTTTGGGTCATTGTCTTGTTGAAACAACCATTTCAAGGGCATGTCCTCTTCAGCATAGGGCAACATGACCTCTTCAAGTATTTTAACATATGCAAACTGATCCATGATCCCTGGTATGCGATAAATAGGCCCAACAGCATAGTAGGAGAAACATGCCCATATCATGATGCTTGCACCTCCATGCTTCACTGTCTTCACTGTGTACTGTGGCTTGAATTCAGAGTTTGGGGGTCGTCTCACAAACTGCCTGTCAGTGTTAATTTCGTTGACGAAGACGATGACGAAAAATATTCGTCAACAAACCTTTTTCACGGACGAAAACTAAATAAAAACTAAATAAAATCATATATGATGACTAAGACTGTAACGAAATTTAACTGACACTTTAGTGAACGAATAAAAATAAGACGAAAATGTTAGGGAGGGACGAAGGGAGAAGAGATCCAATCAGAGCTTCTCATTTTGTGGGACAGTTGTGGGACAGTTGGGAGTACTTCGACTCGCCTGAAAAGTCCGCTCCCCTTCTCACTCTCATAATGGGAGAGGATGGGTGTTACTGCGCCGAGTCGAAGTACTCCCATAAGTGCTATTACGCCATACAATGTAGCTCCTCTTTTAAATCCGCTTAGAAAAGCGCTACGTTTTATTTTGTACCACCAAACTTGCTCGTATAACTACTCGTCTTAAATAGGAAAAACGTTGATGTGTTTGGTCACTTCTAACTGTATCTTTAAATGGTACCATTGAATGAATGGGGCTAAGCTAAATGCTATCGAAGCGTCGCAGCGCGCTCGCACACAGATGATAGAGGGATGTATCAACAATTCTTAGTTAAGGTAATAACATATTTTAATATTGAAAATGAGTAGACTATTCCTTTAATAAACGGATAACACGTGGGGTCATGTAAACGCGTAAATTGGTTTTCTTTAATCGGGGAAAGCCCATAAACGGCGTAAGCAAAAACCGATCGGCACAGGTAGTTTTTTGCTCATTACGCCGATTTCGCGTGGCTTGTAAACTCACGGTTTTGTCCATGTGCGCATGTCTCCGCATATGAAAGATAAACGTCACACGCGGAAGTAAGCTCAAAGTAAACGCATAAAAGTCTCCGCTTGACTAAAGCAGTTGGCAGAGAAACTGTTAAAATAGCAGCTCATGTTACATTTACAGGTTCTGCAGACAGGAGAAGAGATACAACAGTACAAGACAGATATGCCGTTGACTTTTTGAACGACTATTGTGTACTATAGGTGGTGACGTCACTGCCTGCGAGAAAACTGATAATTCTGCAAGTCCGATGTAAACGCAGTTGTCTGCATAGGCGGCTTATTGATTTGCATGTAAACGCATGAAAACAGTTTTCTGTAATAAGCAGATTTTTGATAGTCATCCGCTTATGCTGTGCATGTAAACGTACTCAATGGCTGAGTTTATTTTATTTGAAGCAAAATTGAAAGGCATCTTATTTTTGTAAATTTGTTTGATTTATTATCTTAGCCCATCACTATAACAGGTTTCAGTACAATCCACTTGCACTCATATATGTTTTATTTACATTACACTTAACAATTGACATCATTGGGTATTTGGGATGTATTCTTCATCAAAGTTGGTGTTTAGTCCACATTCTTTTAAATGAGTATTTATCCTGTAAAAGGAATGAAATTGAGTTTTTAATACACATTTTTTGTACACTCGTCATCATTTTGGTAGGACAATATCAAAAATAGGACATGTAAATACTCACAACCATCTGTCCTCTCCAGTTCACTTTTTCGGAAGTCAGGCACCGTTACCGTGGCACTGCCAGTGGAGGCGGTTGCAGGATCCTCAACACCTGATCTCAGATCTGTTTTCCAAGTCTCCAAAAGTCCAGTGGCATCTATTGAAAACAAATATCAACAACAATTCAAAATTGTGTTGTACTGAAGATATTAGCAAACTGTTGGATGTACACAACATATTAAAAGCAAACCTTTAAGAGAGAGGAGAAAGATTACATCATCTCCTTTAATAAAGGTTCGACTCTTCATGTGCTCATGTGAGATGAAAATGCTGGTGCCAATACCTGGCCCTCGGTAGTATGAGTTACCATCTCCATCAGTGACCAGACTTCCCACTTTTCGTGGGTTATCCCAGACATAATCCACCTTACCCATGGCTGCATAAGAGAAGATACTGTTTGAAATCCCAACACAGGCACCTTTTTTAGTCACAAAAATGTAATCTTACAATCAGTGGAGGTCTTGGTTGGATCTGTAGTGACCATCATGAGGTTATTCATGCGTTTTTGGATGTCCGGATTTTGCTCCATCATCTCCATTGAAGCTTGCCGCCATGGACATGGCCATTGGAGATTGTCATCATGTGGTCCCGAGGTCAAGTGTAAGTAGATTGCCATTTTATCTGGACTATCGGTCCTGCCATTAATGTACAAATTAATCTGGAATGAGTAACCTTCCCTGGACAGGATGGGTGGGCTATAGATTCTAGAACCGACGGGGGTTGTAGCGAGAAGTTTGCTAAAGTTACGAATACGCCAAATGTGATGAGGACACTGTGTCTCCGAGAGGTTGATGTCATCCAGAGACAGACCGCCTTTTGATGCGTCACGTCCTTTAACCCCCTCAAACACCACTCTGAATTTATGAGAGACATCTAGAGACACATGGTACAGCTCCCAGGAATGTTGAAGTCCACCTGAATAGTAAAAAATTATGCATTACCCATAATGCACATATGTAGGTTAAATATTTGTGACATTGTTTGTAAAATCCAGGCTAAAGTTAGGAGATTTTGGACTTCAAAGTTTGATTTCACTCATTAATTTCTATCTTTAAAAAAGGCCTTATTCAGACAATATTAAATATATTGAGGTTATTTTTTTGACAGAGTGTTCTTTATATTTTGTTTTCTATAGAAAACAGTAAATCACATAAATGACTTAAGATGGGTTTTCACAGATAGGGTCACATATATTCATAAACTGTAAACAATTATGCTTGTGGTGTATTTAAGATTATTACCACTAATCTTTTGAATAAATCTCAGGTCTCCTTTGGGGTTATCATCTGTATATTCTCGCACCCAGATGTTTAGGTGGTCATCAGCGGCCCCGCTGTTGTAATGATAGAACTGCAGGCACTGGAAGCCTCTTTTGGGATAAAAGAAACGACTCTCCAGGTAAGCCTTGTAGCGAATTTGCGGGAGGAGGGAAATAACGTTATTTGAAACACTATGAACCTCCGACCGAAGCACTACGGGGATTCCCAAGGGAATCTTAGATTTTAGCTCAAAGGGAATATTATGTATAATTAACTGTAATTAATTATACAAGTTTATCAGGCTTTACCTGGCGTAGCAGAATTAATAATAACAATTAATTAATATGTTCGTCCACCGAAGACATATATCCATAATCGTATATTAACGTCTAAGAATTGTTAATTTCATGGCCTTTAAAATTAACCTTCTCACTGATATACAGTGCTACTCGCAGCGTGTAGCTGGATCAAAAGGCAGAATTAGTGACTTTACTTTCGTGAGCATTGAACACAGAAACAATTCAATTGTGAAAATGCAAACCGGTTTATTAACTATAAAATGAAGTACACATAACGACTAACTAAACATACACACATACAATAACATAAAACATAGATGAGAAAGAAAAGATTGAAAGAGCTAGAGAGAGAGAGTAAAAGATTGGCAAAGCACTATTGCTTAACATCTGCACAAACCATCGGAAAATCTCTAAGTAGCGCCTTAATTTTATAAGGGGTAAAGCTTAAACATCAGCGAGTAAAACAAGTTTATACTTGCATTTGGCTCTTTGTGTTTTCGTTGCGAAGTTTCTGCTGCACGCGGTGCGAGCAAGGAGAGAGAGAGAGAGAAAGTCCAGGTGCGTCCATGTAAGATGAAGGAGTCCGTTAAGTTGTTTCGTAGGGCGGATTGGTCCGCGTGGTTTTCCGAACTCTAGCGCAAAGTGCAAGCCAGGAAGACTGTCCCGAAGAAAGACAGGGCTCAGAGAAAAGATGATGAATCCGAGGGACTCTGGTTGAGTCTCAGCGAGTTTCCAAACTGCGCTGACGGGTTACCTGGGTAACCGGGCGACTGGGCGCTCATGAGTGAACTAAGCCACTGACTGAGATACTGAGTGAATCAGCGATTGAGAGATTGAGCGAACTGAGCAAATGAGCCATGATGGCTTGGGCGATAGGCCGTTTTGACCTTTCACACGCCCAGCCCATTTTGGGTGTCCGACCAATGTGTGAAGTGTTCGGTCGCGCGGGGAAACAAGCCTTTGTTCTTTCAGACCTCACATTTGCGTAATTGCATAATGATAAAACTTTGTTTCCATAACTCTTCGAATCGATACTAAATGACATTGATGCGGCTTATGGTAATATGATACATAGAAATGATTGGGAAATAAAGAGTAGATTAATTTGATACTAGACAAGACATGGGTTTAAGATCACGTTGAATAATAATTTCATACCTAAGATATGAACCATGCTACAGTGAACAAAATCTAACTAAAGTGTTAACACACAGTTACATCACACATACATGATCATGCAGTAAAGGGATATAACATATATATACATTTAAACAGCTCCTTGTGATCTTTGAATGTGGTTTCATCACAGACATACAGTCTGCGCCCCCTGTTGTGTCTCTGGCGATATTCGTTTGAACGGCTCTGATGGAATTCCTTTGAACGTCCTTTTACGACGGCATTTGTTTTAATTGTTGCCCACTTTACAGCCTTGATAGGTGATAGAGGAGACAGGGTTATCTAAAGTCACAATTTTAGGGCTGTTTACGATCCAGACGCCAAATGGCCTCAATCTGACTCCGAGCCATCTGTTACATATCCCCCCTTCATGGCCACCAGGGTCTTGAGAGACTTTGGTGGGCGATGGTTCAATAGGCGATGGTTGGACAGGTCATTTGGTCTGGATGGCAGGTGTATCTTAATTTTCTGCAGCGCTTCGGGGTGCCTGCAGAGGGGTGATTTCGATGAGGTTGGGCTCTTGCTCGGCTTGTGTGTCTTGCTTCCCACGGTTCCGCTTGAAGGCTTGAGGGACGGCAGCTGTGCACTTGTTCACTGTTTCCTGCATCCCGCTGACTCTTCGGTACAGGATGAAAGTGAGGCCAAGAGTAAGGGCGTATCCTACTCCTGTGGAGAGGCACAGTACCGTGTCAGCGGCGGTCCAGGCTCGGACAACAGGGAGGCTGTGCATAGCTGGCATGCGAGCAAGTGCCTGGAGGGCAGTGTCGATGGGCGTGACATCAATTAGTTGGGTCCCCCCTTCTGCAATCCTCATCTCCAATTCAGAGTCTAAAGTGAAGTTGTGGTCCCTGAAGAAAGTTGAAAATTCCAGTTCGGTGTGGTACTCCTCACTGGGAAGGTGATAGAGTGCGAGTTCATCGATGTGAAGAATCACACCTTTTGGAACTTGGATCCACATCATCTGGTTTGGTAGACTGATGCGGGTGGCTGTGTCGTGTTGGTCGTAGGTCAAAGTGGCCGTGCTGGCTGGGGTGTTGACCAGCCATCGGTCACCTACGATTTCAGCTTGGGTGTTAGTGACCTCGGCTCGTGGTTCAGCCGAGGCAGGACAACGAGAGTCAATCTTCATGGGCCGCAGCCCACAGATGCCGTCAGTGTTGTCCTGAAGGAAAGGTTTGCTGGGGCAGAGATAATTAATGTCTTTAGTGAGGCTGCACATGTGCAGGTTTGGTGCAAGGTACAGCTGTTTATTGCTGTCATGGTAAGCCACCACAGTGGGGGTGCGTATTCTGATGTGGGTGTTTCCCTGCCAGAAGCCAACATTGACAATGTCTTTGAGTCTGTAGATGTTGTGTGACTCGATGATTGGCAGGTTTACCAGAAAAGCAAGTTCGCCTTGTTCAGGGGCTATGCCTAGTGGAATTGCGCTACCTAGGGAGTAGGCCAGATGTGCCTGCAGGGTGTTTGTTGGGCCTGCAGTGGCAGAGGATAAAATGGTCTGTACCAGGCTTAGGGGTACCAGGCAGGGTGGAATGGCTGCTGCGGCAGCTCCGAGTAGGGCTCCCAGGAACCGCTTGGGACGCTTGGTTTGTCCGCCTAGACCTGCCTGTGTGACAGTCATCTTCTGAAGTTGGTACAGCACGTGTTTGATGTCAGCCTCTGCGTGAAACATAGCGTTCTGCGCCCATCGTTCTCCTGCCCAACTGGTTTCTGGTGCTGATGCTGTGTAGTGTGCTCTGTAGACGTCACGGGGGTTGAGTTGGACATAGACCTTTTGGCTATGTGTTCTGCAGTTCGTGATCAGGAGTCCAGGTTGCTCTTTAAGGACGATGCCTGAGGCGGGACCCGGCGACACGATTTCAGGTTGCGACCATCCCCCCTGTAGGCTGATGTACAGAACAGTAATCCACAGCAGCATCCTGGTGACAGAGAGGGAGAGAGGGAAGGAACAATAGGTGAGCGCTACAGGTCCTTGTTTGGTCAGGACAGTTCTCTTTCTTTTCATAAACGGCTGTTCCTTAGGTGGCAGAGTTCTAGTGCTGAGGCAGTCTGGAGGAAGTTTGGCCTGGTTAGTGCTCGTCCCCCCTTTACTGTCATGCCACCATGTTGAGTGTCTCTTGACTTGGTTCTGGTGGACCCATTTGGAAATTGGTTCCTTCTGACTCCCGCCCATCCTGATCTGGTATGCAATGGGGGAGAGTTTGTCCACAATCTCATGAGGTCCTGTCCAGTGTGGCAGAAATTTCTTTGACAGCCGACGGTGAGCTGTCTGAATTGGCGGGGCGAAACTGTAGTACCAGATCTTGGTCGTTCGAAAAGCGAAGGTTGTTCCCGGATGAAGTTCATCCAGATACTGGTGAGTGGTGTCATTGGGTGCTGGAAAGCATTCTGCCAACTTTGTGAATTTGCAGATGACCGTGAGAAAGTGTTTGTTGCCCCTCGTTGGCCTGGGTGATGGTCCAACCCAGTCTATCTGGAGGTCTGACACTGGAAAGTTGACACCTCTTTTTTGAAGTGGTGCTCCATGGTTTGGCTTAGCCGGTTGGAACTGGCAGCAAACCAGACATTTCTTGATGTGTTCTGCTACATCGTGCTGCATTCCAGGCCAGTATGCCACCTGTTTCAGTGTTTCATAAGTGGCTTTTGTGCGGTGGTGTGCGGCACATGCTGTGTCATGCGCATACATTAGTATGACCCCCCTATGGTCCTGAGGAACCACAAGCGCAGGTGTAGTGCGGTCATCAGGGACATACCCGAGGATGTTGTGTTGTATGCGCAGCAGGTGCCTGACATCGTTGAGACGTTTGCGGGTTGGAGCAGCAGACAGGTCAGAGTTTGTGATAGGGTAGGTGGAGGGGTCTGAGAGGTGGTTTAACATAGCTTGGGTAGCGATGTTAAAGGCTTGTAGTTTCTGATGATCTGCATCATCCTGCATGGCATCTGCATCTTTTAAATTTTGTTGAACTTGTGTGTCAAGTCCTGGGTATGGCTCTGAGTCTTTGGCTGGATGCAGAGTGCAGAGCAGTGAACTTTTGAAGTTTAGGTCTGAGACGAAGTTCCCGCGGCTGGCTGGGGGGTCGTCCATGACCTGTGTGACCTGGCAGTTTACCTCAGATGATCTGGCTGATTGAAAGGGTAAAGGTTCTCGCACTTGAGCCCAAATTTTTAACTGTTTAAAGTCCATTAAGGGTTCAAAGCGGTCTAGCAGGTCTTTGCCAATGAGGAGAGGGTATGAGTCCATTGGTGAGATGTACACAGGGTGTATGATGCTCATAGGACCGATCGTCAGGTGGATGGGAATCACCTGTTGCAGTTGAACTTCAGTCTGGCTGTAAGACTGCACATTCAGCATACACCTTTGGGGTTTAAGGGTCAAATTTTGGGCCTTAGCTCTGTTCTGGAGTCTGGTGAAAAGCTGGGATGACATCAGCGTTAGGTCAGCTCCGGTGTCGACGAGGGCTTCTAGTTCAACCTCATTTTCCAAGGTGATGGATAGATATAGCTTTTTAGCTTCTCCTCTTTCGATCAGGTTTCCCAGGAGGCTTGGTACTGGGGCTGTTGTATTAATGGGAAGGCAGTTAAGGCTGGTTTCCTGTGACTCTGTAGGGAAAGAGACACTTAACACAGCACTCTCTGGTACTTGCAGGCTTTGATTGGTTGGTGTTTGAGATATTGTTTGTATGCCAAAGTCTTTGAATAAGGAGTCGGGTTTGTCTTCGTGGTCCTCCTTGTGGGGCCTCTTTTGGATTAACTCCTTCAATATTCTCAGAATCTCTGCTGTCTCAGACGTGTCTGTGTCACACTGTTTCGGGGGTAGTTCAGACTTAGATTTGCTCTGTGTGTATCGAGACTGATCTCTCTGTTGACTGTTACCAGTATTTGATCTGCCAGGTGCAGGACGGTTACCTCTAGGTCGTCGGCCAGGTTCCCACGAGCCGCCACCCTTCTGGTTGTCTGATGAGTTTGGCCGGCTCCATGACCTCTCGGCGCGTCCCATTTGGTGCTTGGGACGAGCCCCTACATGGCCGTACCATTCCTGGCTGGCTGTAAAGTCTCTTGACCCTCTTGGCCCTCTGTTGAAAGGTCTTTCACTGTGGCGCTGTCGTGCGCCCTCCAGTGGTAGTTCAGGGTACAGTTCAAAGACAGGGAGAATGACAGGGTTTTTAACAGTCTTTTCAGAGGCCGCTCTTTGTTTACCATAAGCTTTCTGGGCCAAGTCCCGCAGCTGTCTGGTTGTCATCGTGCGAGGGCAGGCCATAACCCCTAAGTGTTGGCTTACTGTGAAGTGAAGATTTCGCAGGAAAAGGGTCCTGAAGTTGAAGTCCTCCTCCATTCCTGGCTCATTCCGTGAGCCAAAGTAAGCTCGCCTGAGTCTGTTGTAGTAGGCCTGTGGAGTTTCGTTTCGGCTCTGTTTGAGGTCCATCGCCGTAACAAGTCCTTGTTCTGACTCTGGATCCGAAAACTCTTCTATTAAAGCCTTTTGCAGCTGCTCGTAATCCATCTTGACGTTTTCTGGCTGCCGGTCAAGGAAACTCCTCACTTCACGACTGGAAGTAACCCGTAGCAGATACAGTTTGTCTCTTGTGGTTACATTTGGCAGTGTTTGCAAATAAAAGTCAATGTCCTGCAGGTAAGAGTGGATATCATGGCCACCTGCAGGCTCTGGGGTAAATGTTGGGATATTTCTAGCCAGCTTGTCGAGGTCTTTGGGTGCCACGCCGGGCATGTCTGCAGGTGACCTCGGGAAATTTGTCTGTCCCCACCCCCATGTGGTAGTGAGAGGTTCGGGGATGCTGGCTGATGTCTTTAACAGTGGGCTCCCGCCCCCCTTTTCAACAGAAAAGCTTTGGTGGGGGGGTGCAGGCTCACTGGTTGAATGAAAGGGAAAGGTTGCTTTTTCCCTTACTTGTTCAGCTTGCAGTTTATATGCATAAATGAGTTCTCTTTGGGCGGAGTCAAGGTCGTCCCTAGCCTGGTCTCGTTGCTGGGCCAAAGCTCGACCTTCATCTCGAGACGCTCGCAGGTGATTCTCACAGGCCTTCAGCTTGGCATCACGTTCCTTCAGTTCTGCCTTTGCTCTCACCAGAAGATGTTCAGCCTGCTGGAGCTTTCCAGACAGCTCTTCTCTGGCTGTCTTTTCCTGTTGCTCCTTGTGCTCTGTGTCTGTGCAGAGTTTTGACAAGGCCTCTTGGAGTTGTCCAATCTTGTCCTTTAGCCTCCAGTGTTCCTCCTCCGTCGATGGGTGTTGATCCTCTAATCCCTGTGTCAGCTGATCTAGATGATTCTGCGCGTTCTCCTGATTCCTCCGTGCCTCTGCTGCTTGGAGCTGTAGAGCTGCTGCATCCTGTTCCAGTTGGGCGATGTTCCTTTCGCCCAGTTTAAGCTGGATGATGAGGTTGTGAGCGATGGCACCTGTGATCTTGGCTATATCCTTGTGACTGTAGCTCCTCGTTGGGTCGTGGGCTATGAACTTGTCCAGGGTGCCGTCGAGTTGCTCTCTTTCCAAGTGTTGCAGTTCATTGGCGAGGTTGGGCAGGAGTTCAGATGTCACAGCGCTGAGCCAGGCCTCTAGCTGGTCCCAGTGGTTGACAGGGCTTGGTAATCTGGACATGTTGACACACTGGTAGAAGAGAAAACACAAAGAGCCAATGCGAGTCCGCACAGTTCAGCGAGCTACGGCAATAAAATATATATATATGTGGGCTATAAGCTTATTATCAGGGCCTTTCTCCGGCGGCACAGATAATCAGTGTGGGGAAATAAGGGAAAAATTTTAGTAATTTGTCGCTTTGTTAAAACCTATAGGTCGCCTTGGACATTTGGTTATTCGAGCGTATTACTAATGAATTCTCCTAATGGTTTGTGCAGTTTTGCTCTTTCACCCAAAATAAAGTGAATCAAAATAATTAAAATTAATTAATTATAATGATAAAAATAAAATAAAACATAAAGCAAGGTTGCTGGAAATGAAATGAAACAGGAAAGGGAAAAGAGAGGAAAAACAAATAAATGATAATAAAAAAAAAAAAATAATAATAAAAAAAAAAAAAATAATAATAAAATAAACTGAAAATGTGAATTGAGACAGCCAACAGACGAAGTCCTAAGGCTGGGGGAATGAAGAGGATAGGAGGTGGAAAAAGGGGTTTCCTGTTTCAGCTTAGCAGGTTCTCTACCCTAAATTTGATGACAGGGCCTTACAGGGAGAGGGCACTATGGAGTCATGCGAGTTAGGGGAGTGGCTTAGCTAGATTGGCTGAGTTAGACCCAACCTGATAGGGATCTGGTGCCTCTAGTGGCTACAGAGGGGAGAAAAGTGCATCTCTTTTACACCAACACTTGTTGACTATTTAAAACAACCCAGGGTGGAACACAGAGACAAGGCGCTTCCCTGAGCACGCAGCCAAGAGTGCCGGGCCTTCTGCCCTCCCCACCTCGATCGCTCAACAGTCACACCCTTCACACCGCCGGGCCGCACTCAAAGGTGTCACCCACCAACTGGCACTGCCGCTAGGGCTTTTGTGTGTCAGCTGGCAAGGTTAGCGATTGGAGTGCCCGGTGGCAGAGGTTGCACTGTGTCTTGCTGCCTAAGGTGCTAAGGAGGGAGCTACCGCAGCACCCCGACTGTACACACTCGAGTCAGTTCAGCGGGACCGGTCTCTTGTAGAACTCACCGCTGGCGAAGCCTCTGATTCATCTATCAAGTGTTAGCTTTCAAGAGATGCACAGGGGCTTATCCTATTGCACCAGTTAAAACATAAATGAATTCACTGAGAATGGGACTTATGGGGCTGAATTCTATTCACAGTAAAGAATTGATTCAATTAAAATTTAAAATAAATCAAACTGCATTGAATTTAAATTTAAACTTAATTAAAAATAAAATCTCTACAATAGAAAAGAGAACAGGAGAGTAAGGAGTGAGAGAGACCAGCAAAAAAAAAAATGAAATAAAATAAAAATAAAATAAATCAAAATGAAAATAAAAATTAAATAAAGAAATAATAAATTAATAAAGCCACAGCAATATTAATTATTATTTATAATTTAAGACCATAACATTCAATATGTAGGGAATAAAACTACAAAGTAGTAGAATACCCTAGTCATTGAAGTAAGGTCAAAAATCCAAGTTTGATTCCTGTCACACACTCCCAAAAGAGTTTATGAGAGGACCAAACGAGCTTTTCCCACTAGATGGCGATATTTCGCCCAACAAACAAAGAAAGCGGAAGTCAGACGTAGAGTAATGGAGAAGAAGAAGTGTTAGACACTCAAGACTGACATCTAGTGTTAGAACTAGGTAGTACGCTTTAAACTGACAAAGATTCGCTTCTATACAGTAATTACATCGGCGGCCGCTGCGTTGCTAAGACGACGGATGTAATTTGCTCGTGTTCAGCCGGTGCCTCTTTTGGCTTACGTTACCGGGACACGAAATAAACAAGAATCCAACGTGCTTTATCATACGTTGTGACTATAAATACTTGATCAAGTTTTTATCTCCTTTAAAATTGAAAAGTCTTACCCTCGGTGCTTACAATTTTAAAAATCCACGTACGTGAATAAAATGGAAAAATACAATAGACAGCTTCTCTAATTGTAAATCATTTCCTGGAGATTTAACAAAAAGGCCTTATCAGATGGGAGTGCTCACTCGACCACCGCTTCGCTCTAAATAAAGGAATTCTACTCTTTATTAGGCGGAATCAGACGGTAATGCAGCGTATTTTTTTAATACGGTTACCTTAAAGACTGCAGTTAACTACCCAGCGGGCATTTGATGTCAATTTAACATCAATTTGACATCAAACATCGACGTCAAAATTACGTCACAGAATAGGTCAAAAATGAAAGTCATTTTGACGTCAAAGTGTTGATGTCAATTTGATGTCAAGATTTTGACCTCTGCTGATGTCATTTTGATGTCAATTCTACATCTATTTGACATCAGGATGTTACGATGTTGATGTCATTTTAATGCTATTTTGATATCCCAGCCGGCATTTCAACATTGATTCACCATTGAAATTTATCTTTTATGGATAAAAACACACTCTTTCAAACAGTTTCCACGTAGTAGTGCAAAAGTGGAATATTCCAAATCTAGAATAAAATCATAAAATACGAAAACAAAAACATGTTTAAAAGTCATTTTATTTATTTATTACTGCAAATATGAATTTTGTTGTTGGTTTAGTTGACAGTCTTCTTATGGCCACCACCACCCATCCATTCTGGCTCATGCACTAACAATATGATGACAGCATCTAAAGAGGAAAAACAAACCACATGTTGTTATGTCATTGTCAAAAATGCTGTTTTTTTAGCCCATGTATAAAAAAGATATTGCATATTAAGGCAAGATATGTGTTCTTTAATGGTCTGACTAGAAACATAGCATAGCTGTCTGATGAAGGAAGAAAGCTGTTGTGTTTACAAATGTGACAATGAGCTTTAATTAAGATAATCTACGGTGCATTCAGAAAGTATTAAGACCCCTTCACTTTTCAATTTTGTTATGTTGTTGCATGATACTGCAATTGTTTAAATTTTTCCTCATAAATTGATTTTTTGAAACGTTTGAAAACATCATTTTTACATTATACATATTTCAGAAACTTTGAAACAATACCTGAAATTTATCTCAGGAGTCTCCTATTGGTCTTGATGTTTCTACACCTTAAAGTACAAGTTTGGTATTTTACACTTAAAGCCCTGTTTTCAGATTGTTTATGATAAAATAGAACGGTTTTGACTGAATTTGTACGTGTGGTGCTGGCTCGTGAATTTTCTGGTGTTTCTTGTGTCGCCTCCCACCTCTATAGTGTGTATATAGGTGCACAGGAACAATCCTTCCTAAAATGCATTAAACTTTTGTTTACAAAGACGTAAAACTCACCGAGTGGTCGGGGGTGTTCGCTGGTGTGCTCACACAGAAATCGCTGCAAAATTCCAACAGGTTTTATCGTAGTTTTTGTCCAACTCCATTGACTTGTATTAGATGTGGCTGTGAGTTACGGTATTACTCCGCGGCGGGAACTTTGTTTATATTCTTGCAATTGGCAAAGGTGGATTATCGCCACCAACTGGAAGAATGTACAGGTGTGAGGCGTTTGAAAAAAATAGGTCCACAAGTTTACAACGAATGCTAAAACACCAAAAGCGATTTTTGTGTGAGCATATCAGTGAACACCCCTGACCACTCGAAGAGTTTCACGTCTTTGTAAATGAAAGTTTAATGCATTTTAGGAAGGATTGTTCCTGTGCACCTATATACACATTGTAGAGGTGGGAGGTGAAACAACAAAAACACCTGAAAATTCTCAGGGCAGCCGCATATGTTGAAATTTCAGTCAAAACTGTTCCATTTCATCATAAACAATCTGAAAACAGGGCTTTAAGTGTAAAATACCGAACTTGTCCTTTAAAGGGTTCTGATGAACACAAAGATATTTTGAGGAATGTCTGTAACCAAACTAACAAGAAGCACCATTGACCTCCATAGCAGGATAAAAGAATACTATGGAAGTGAATGGTGCTTCTGAAAGGGTTGGTTCCAAACAAATCCAGTGGCCGGTTGCATAAACATAGCCGTGACGTTAAGACTGCGTCTTAAGTATGATTCTGACTAACTAGCAATTAGTTAGGGCTAATCAGACTTATTTGGATTTAAATTAGACCAATCTACCTTTCTATGTAACATACTTAAAACAGTTATGATCAGTCTCGAAGAAAAAAATTTATGACTAACTTTTAAAGCTAGTCTTAAAGTTTTATGCAACCGGCCACAGGTGTTGTAAAGTTTGCTGCATCCTACCCAAAAAGACCTGAGGCTGTAACTGCTGCTTCAAAAGGTGCGTTAACTAAGTACAGAGTAAAGGGTCTGAATACTTGGGTGATATTGACTTTATATTTTTACCGCCCCAAATTTAGATGCTAAACAAAGCAAACATTGACTGTTTGCCTTATGTGTGGGTCAAACAGCCTCTTGTGCAGTCATGCAGTCACTTACCAATGAAAGCTAAGATGGACTCCAGACCTTCTGGACTGTCTGTGACAGACTTCAAACTCAAACCAGACCAGCAAGGCATCACGTTGGCAGACACCGCTACCTGATCAAAAATGTTTGATTAGGAGATGTTCTTGTCCTATTTTTAATACACATTTTACAAACTTACCACAGATAATCTTGCAAAACAAAGACTTATGAAACAGCATCTTCCCAAATCTCTTCTTCAGGCTCATCTTGGCTATCATGGCATATAATAAAGTCCTTAAAAAAACATATTTCATTAGTACAGAAACATACAAAAAACTGGCCCAAGTACAACTATTAAAAATAAAGAATGTTTCCATTTTTTGTCACGGGACACCATTATTATTTACTTACTTTTTGAGGGGTACAGATTTTGGCATCTGGAAAGACACGTGACTTCACCAAGTTGCACAGTGATCTGCCTACAATAAAACACATAATAAAATAAAAAAACAAGTCATAGCCCCTTTTAACATAAATTGTGAAATACAAAACACTGCATCTTAATTATAAGGATAACTAGAATTTGATCTGAATACAATCCAAAACAAGTACAAAATATATTGTAAGGTTCCATTACAACATGGTAGCTTGGTGGTGGATTACAGTGGTTAGTGGTAACTTTAATTGTATAACTCATGGACATAGCCATCATTTTAAAAGTGATGATTAGAGCCATAATACATATGGTAAAGTGCGGCCTGCGGTTGGCTTGAACTGATTTTGCCGGGTGGTTGATGTCCTCAGGGCAACATATTGTGTTGACCCAGGGACAACAATTTGCTAAATAAAACCTAAACCCACCTCAAACCCCAACCCTAACCAAACCCTAAAATCAGATGGACATGATAAGTGAAAAACAATGGTCTAGAAACAGATAATCCTGGTTGTAAGCTTAAACTTAAAACAAACTTTAAACTTATTTCTGAAATCTGATTGGTTGATTGAAATGTTGTCCCAAGGTCAACATAATGTTGCCCTGAGGACATCAACCACTTGGCAAAATCAGGAGAGCCCTGCGGTTGCGTGCACGTCACAAACTATGAAAAAATATAAAGTACAATCTCCCCCAGCAAGATATCTTCAAGTTTGTGTGAACGCAAACAGCCAGGAGATTCAGAGTTAGAGCGCTATTTGCAACTGATATCAGTGATGAACCGCTAGCTTTCGAGAAGAACAAAGGCAAAATATTCTTTCTTGGTCACTCAAGGTTGTGAAAAAGTATCAATCTGCGCTACCCGTACACCATCAGAACATGTTTTTAGTGCTGCTGGAAACATTATAACCCCAATAAGGTTTCTCACTTTTTGTTTCATGGTTTGAAGTGCTACAATAAACACACACATAGGCGCCAATCCCGTGGGTGCTCAGAAGCTCGGCTCTAGCACCCAGCAAAATGGCAAAGCACATATGCTCAGTTTATTCACATTAAAGGTACGGTTTTCCCTGATCGCAACTTTAGTTAGTGTGTAATCTTGCTGTTTGAGCTAAGGTATTATTTATGCTCTAAGTTCACTGCCAAGCAATATATTCCCCTTTCAAACTGTCATGGAGTGACTTTTATCGGCGGAACGAAAAGGGCGAAGATCCTTCAGCCCGCATGAATTTGAATGAAACACCAGGTCGGTTCCGGCCAACTCCGGGCAAACAAATCGAGGATTAGAAGGATCAGGTGTGTTAAGCAAGTGTGGCGATGATTGGGCTTTGAAGAGGAGAGGAGGCCCATAAAAAGGGCGTGAAAGAAACTGAAGGAGAGCAGTTGTTCCACGAGTTCACTTTGGGAGCCCGCTGGATTGTTGTGAAAGGGGGCGGGTGAGGGCAAGCCGGAAAAATGAAACGAAGAGTAAAGACGAGCATCTGGATGAAGAAAGCCAATGGCAGATGAAAAGTAGCCTTCAACGAAGGAGTGAAAAGCCACGTTTGTTCCGGCGTTCGCGGAAGAGCGAAGCGGGTGCTCGTTTTCCGTCGATCGCTGTGTGTGAAGGGGAGGTCTATGGTGTGTTTGGAGAGACATCTTTTGTGTGGATTTGTAGGCTGGGCGAAATCAAGACAGGAGAATTGGGCTGAAATAAAGACGGAGATAAGTGCTGAACTCATTTATACTGCAGTGATGCGCTGTTGATTCTACTGTGTATGTTGAAGAAATCTTATATGTCGAAAGGATGGAGGAGTCTGCATAAACAATGCCCTGGATGGTTGGGACATCTGTAAGGAAAAAGGGAAGAAGGAGTTAAAGGAACAGTGCGATACGTTGGAGTTTGTCTTGTTATCACTCTGTCACTTGCAATATTAACCATACTGTCCTCTTAGTTTGTCTTTGTTCCCTGATTGAGTGTGTTAGCCCCCAGCTTGTTGTGAAAATTCATTGACACATTGGAGTCGGCGGAGGAAGGGAAGGGCTCAAGTAGTCGTGGCCTTGACGTTTACATATGGTTGTCTTCTGCCTTAGTCATCGAACGATACAGGACTCTGAACACGGCCCAACGGGTGACCCTGACCTTCATCACCGTGAGTGCGTGGAGTGCGGTGGGTGATTATTTTGTGAGAGTGTACACTTGGATTTTTGGAGTGCTGTGTATTGTCAGTGTTGTCAGCGATCACTTCCCAGGCTGAAGAAAGAGACCTGTTTCCGAAGAGCAGAGTGGTGGCACTGGACAGCTGTCTTTTATTCCTATACAACTGGGACAGATTCAACTCCTCCCACGCCTGTGGTGGCGCCTCGACTGTAGCAAGTAAGGCTGGGCTGTGAACATTGTGTTCGACATCTGCAGAGGGAGAGCTTGTATCTATCTATTTGTGGTGGGGAAAAAGTGTACTTACTGTTGTTGTGTATAACTATACACGTGTCGAGTGTTTCCAGATGTCAATCTATGTCCATATCTTCTGCCTGGTTGTCTGAAAGAAAGTTGAGGTGAAGTGGCTGGCCCCGCTCTTGTAGCACGCTGTACCGTACGACCCCCCCACCTCCATCTACCTACCTCTGTGACCCCATCTAGTGGGTGCGTTTGTCTAAACAACAATCCGCCTCACCCGGTGCCTCCATCTGCCCCTTTCCTGCCTGAAGCTAAGAGGTGGTGGAATCCTCCTTGCATGTTCCTTGAAGTATTGTTATTGTCGAAGAGATTGTGTGTCTTTGCTGCCAGCCTGCAGGTCCGAGCCAAGGGCTCTGTGTCGTCGAGGGATTGTGTTATCCTATGCCCTGAAGTTGACGCCTAAGTGGTCGTCGTAAGTCTGTTCGAGAGAGGAAGACTAGAAGTCGTTGTGTGCCTATACGTCTGCTCCAACCACCAGAATGTCAAGAAGGATAAGCCTTGTACATCCGCCCATTCCCTTGCCAGTAAGTTCAAGTTGCAAAGCTACTTACCAGTGTACCCACCTGTATACCTCCCTATATGCCTAAAAGCTAAAAGCCCAGTGTACTTACCTGTATACTCCCCTGTGTATGCCCAAAGCTACCTACCAGTGTACCCACCTGTATACCTCCCTGTATGCCTAAAAGCTAAAAGCCCAGTGTACTTACCTGTATACTCCCCTGTGTATGCCCAAAGCTACCTACCAGTGTACCCACCTGTATACTCCCCTGTGTACGCCCAAAGCTACTTACCAGTGTACCCACCCGTATACCTCCCTGTACGCCTAAAGCCCAGTGTACTTACCTGTATCTATCCTTCTGAGCTCAGGAAAAGAGGCTAGAAACGTTCACTTGTAGTTCACCTGTGAGACGCAAAGAGAGGAAGCCGGGAAGACTTACATGTAGTTCACGTGGAGACGAAGAGAGAGGGAAAGTCAGGACGACTTACCTGCAGTCTACGTGAACAGTCAGAAGTGACTCGGATCACTGTTCCCTCAGTTCCAGAAAGCTCACCATTTTTAGAACCCTTCCCCTTTTCCCTGTTTTTAATTAAATAAAGACTGTTACATTTTATTCCTCTTGTCTGTTTGGTCATTGGGGCATTTTGGGACGTCCTCGGGGTGGAAACAGAAGGAGGAGCATGACCCGCGACAGGGGCGCTCCGCTCCCACCTGTGACAAAATCCTACAGCGAACGGCCAGTTTGTACTACAGCCCTCTACTTCCAAGTTGAATGATGAGCTTTGACTAACATCTGCCCACAGGAACATGTCAGGCGTCAGCTAAGCTCAAATGGCTCTGGCTGCACAATTAATTACACATGATTGTCACGCGCATTTCGTCAGTAAAGCCAGTTCCTTGATAAGTAATAAATCACCATCAGCTACTTTCATATGAAGCGCCATTTACTACACAGACCCGTAGTTAACTGGCAAAAGGGGAAATCATTGCCGATTATGAATGCGATATTTATTTCCCCTTTTGTCAGTGAACTATGGCTCTGTGTAGTAAATGGCGCTCCATCTGAAAGCAGCTGATGGCGATTTATTACTTATCAAGAAACCAGCTTTACTGACGAGATGCGCGTGACAATCACGTGCCGTTAATCGTGCAGCCCTATCTCTGGCTAAGCTAAGCTGCTGTCGAAACACACTAAACAAACTACACAAGCAGAACTCGTTACATAATTCTGAAGGAGGGACTTCATAGAACAAGGAAGACATCAGCCCGCTTTGAGGACAGTGAAAACAGCGCTATACAGTAAATTGTGTGAAAAATATTGTTTTTTACACACAAAACATGAACACAATCAAAAACACAGAAAAAACATTACCTTTAACTTTACAATTCGCATGTAAAATCACACGAAAACATGACTGCACTGCTTTCCACCTCTTCAAAGCTTTTGAGCGCTCCAGAGCACCTGGCGTCCAGTAAAGCTGGAGGTTGTGATGAGCACCCACCGGTGGAAAAAGAAATTGCCACCTATGAACACACACGTTTGTTAAGAAACATCATATATGATCTTTGTTTACATTTTTTATTTTCAATATATATATAAAAGAGATATATACCTCCCCCCTCACACAAACACATTATATAAACCACCGCACCACAGTGGTGAATTGGTGCATTACCATGGCGGTGGTAAAATACTGTCACAGCCATAATAAAGATAAGACAGAAAGAAATGCTGTTATGTACACAACCACAAAGATCCATTTTGTCTGTCAATATGAAGCCTCTTTAAAACTTGCATCAACATCCACTCTGAACTATGAATTAACTTCTGTGTCTGTCTATTGAAAACGAAGGGTCTGAAACATGTACTATAGAGGGAATAGTGACATACAGAAGAAATTAAGTGCTGTGCTGAACAGTCAGTGACCATTGCATACTGAATTATTTTCTTATATTTTCCTAATGACAATGATAAACCAGTACTGAGAAACAAGTAGCAGGTGTTTTTAAAAAGCTCACCTGTGAAGTTTCTTATGTTTGTGTGTCATCACGTTTCTGACCTGACAACCCTTGCTGTCTGTTTCTTGTTCAATCCTGACAACTATAAAAAAGTAAAATTAGTGCAATAGTAAAAGATAATTCTATAAATGATGACCTTTATCAGAATGTAATGCATACACTTGCATAATGCATTTAAGTATATACTGTAAAATATCAGGGTTAACATGTCACAACATTACCTGATCCAGACAGATGTAATGGCTGTTGATGCATTAAAATCTCAGCATTGACAAGATCACCATCACTATGTTTAATTTGAAGGGCTCTGATAACAAAGACATTACAAAAGATTTATAAAAGTACACTGAAAACAAGAGCACATTTATATATAACTAATATTTTCAAGTTCCATTAAACGCAGTGTTTCCCATACATTGATTTATTTGTGGTGGCCCACCACAGAATCAACACTGGCCCCCACGAATAGAATTTTCAATGATTCCCATTTACATTTTTATTTCACTATTTAAAACAGCTTAATTCAGCTTAAAATATAATTTGATATATAATACACATCAAATACAGATACAGATCAAAGAGTAGAAGTGAAACATATTTCAGGTGCAAACAATACATCAAACGCAAACACGACATGATGACGTCACATATATGCTAATTAGCGGGTGACGTCATCACCACCACAGTCTCCTCAAAATCCTGTGGGAAACACTGAAACGTGCTAATTATTCATCAAGAGAAGTAAGCAAAATAACACCATTACACTTCATTTCAATTCAAATAGCACATGCCAAAAACTTACACTGCTTGACTTTTTCTTACAAAAATTTTTTCTTATTCTCTGCTTTAAATCATGGATACAGCGCGAGCCACCGCAGGTACAAGCATAAGCGTGTGACGTAACGTGTGATTGCCTGATAAATGCAGTTATTGCAAATCCGCGAGCCATAAAACACCAACATATCATCTAACTTTAAGTATAAACACTTAAGCAGTAACACGAAATTAAGCAAGCAGCATTAATTAACTGACCGCACTCATCCAGCTGCCGTGCTGCCCCCCTTTTTACAAATGACTCTGACAGAGGTGTCTGTGGCGCCTGTAAGACCTCTCGGATAAACTGACTGAACTACGATATCAACGCTTTTCTACCGAACAGTTGTCCAAAAAGCCCTTACATTTATGTGCTTTTCTGAAGCAATAAACAACAATGTGGTTAAGTTGATAACACCCTATATAATATTAATTGATTAATATTCATATTACAATCATATTAATCCCAGACAGCACGTTCAGTCTTACCGACGTCGGCAATTGGAGGGCACCAGCGGCAAAGTGTCGGTTGGGGTTTTTCCCCTGCACACAGAATAAAAGTAGGTGGGTAAACGATCGGGGCGATGAGTCTGCAGCCGGAGATCGGCAGAGGAACCGCGAGCAACCTTTATGCCGACCGCGCCTCTTTTTTTCTTCACTAGATCTACGCAGTTGTTGGTCCACATCAAGCCGGCAGTGTAAGCGCGAAGGTATGTTGATTAAATATGATTGTGGAAATGTTTTCGATAAACGGATGACAGAAATTGGCGTCGGAGGCAACGTTGCATGTTTTTAAACTTGGTTTGTTGTTATAACTGTTGACTTGGGGTGCGTTTCCCAAAACCATAGTTGCTAACCTGTTGTGTTAGCAACTAGCTGGTTGGCAATGGAAAATAAGCAACATGGTTTTGGGAAACGCACCCCTGGTTGGTTATTATTAATATGTTCGCGTATTAAATATTTTTCAGTGAGTTGTTTTAGACAGTATTTTTGACGTGAGGGGATCGTTCGGTAAACGGTAATAAATTGACGGACTGTCTTTTGTCTACACAAAAATGACATCTGTCATTATAATATGGACCCCTTACACTCTAAATGCATTTTTAATGATTTTGTCTAAGTGACATGCTTAAAATTAAAGGCAGCTCTTGTTGTGCGTTTTTATGGTAACGTTAAAAGTAGACCTGTCAATCAAAGAGCTATTTTAGTACAAGTGCACAGCCACTGTAGACAGTCAGACAAAGTGGTTATTAAGTAATAAAGTGATAGGAAGTAAGTGTTTTTGGACACACACCTATTCATAAAATAGAGCCTTTATTTAACCTTTGTAATTTAAGCAAAATAAAATGTCTTTTCTGTTTTTTTCACTCAGGTAAATACGATGAAGGCATGGCTTGGTGGCCTCCAGAACCTTTTACAGCCCACGTGATCAAATAGCTTGCGCGCGCATTTCGGCCACGGAAGTGTTGTTGTTCCCCAGTGGTTCTCTAACCTGTTAGCAACTCAGAAAGTTTATTAAAACGGTTTCCCAGCATCAAAATGTCTGGTTGTTGCGTTTGGTTGCACTAATATAATATACTAATATACGTATATATGTATCTGGCCACTTTATATTTGGCCATCTGCTAATGTCTTCTATCCACTCCACTATAGTACACAGATCTGGTAGCTGTGTTGAAAAAGTTGATAAGTTAACTTTTTAAAATAACTTTGTCTGTGTTACTTCACTGCTGATTTTTACCATACTTCCGTTGCCAAACTGCGTGCACCTACGTTGCCACATCATCATTGTGTACAAAGAGTAAAAGGGTCTATAAAGACTCATACAAAATACTCCAAAGTTTTTTCAAGAGGACATCACCCAACCCATCTAAAGGATGAAAACAATACTGTTGTTGAATACTACATGAGACAAGTGAGAGTGGGGGGCTATGTTGTTCTGATGTTACTCATTGTACTTTCTATGTTCGATGTGATCAATATGAAAACTAATCTTTGTAAAAACTTTTCATTTACAGACCATCCTGACTTAGATCACCATCACCACCATCATCCCCTGCATCGTGCCCTTCATCAGACACCCAAAATGCACCACAAACATCACAGGCGAAAAAGAAGAAAACGCACAACAAACCTTCCAAAAAACCCTCCTCCCCCTTCCCTCCTACCTATGGCTGGAAACAACATAACAGTTGGCAAGTTGAATTAACTATTTTGACCTTAAAGGCTTATTTTTTTATCTTATTCACTGTATCCCCATAGTTAGATAAGTGCATACATACTCCTTTCATCTCTGTGCGTGCCGTAACTCTGTCTGATGCACCCACCGCTAGCTTAGCTTTGCACAATGACTTGAAGTAAATGGCTCCAGCTAGCATGCTGCTCCCAATAAGTGACAAAATAATGCCAACTTTTTCCTATTTATATGTTGTGATTTGTATAGTCACAACATGTACAAACAACAAGGTCATGTGAGACACAGCCTTCTATCAATCATATACACAGAGGGAACTACACTCTCAGAAGGCAAAGCCCGGCTACTTGGGTGCAGTGATTTGCTAGCAGCACCTGAGAAACCCCCGGTGAGGAGCAGAGAGTTCGGTCAGAGTTGTGCAGTTACTCCCCCCAAGTAGCAAGTGCTTCACCTTCTGAGAATATAGTTCCCAGTATGTATACTGTTAAAAGATGGCTGTGTCATGACCTTGTTGTTTGTACACGGTGTGACTAAACAAATCACAACACATAAATAGGAAAATGTTGCTGTTATTTTGTCACTTATTGGGAGCAGCATGCTAGCTGGAGCCATTTACTTCAAGTCTTTATGCTCAGATAGGCTAGCGGTGGGTGCGTCAGACAGAGTTACGGCACGCACAGAGATGAAGGGGTATGTATTAGGGTTGCCGCGGTGACAGAATTTTCCCACCGGTTAATCGGCGCGTCACAAACCCGGTAATCCCGGTTTCACCGTGTGGGAGGGGCTTATAAATGCGCATGCAGACGTGCACATTTTACTTTCACTTTTGAATTACGCAACTGTTTAAATGCAGTGCTTGCGTACGCTGCGTTAAATCGCGTATGAATTTGCGTGCAATGCGAGCGCAACAGCTGGTTTAATTAAGTGCTTGAGTCAATGTGTGCAGGTAATTCTCACAGAACCCGCCAGTCCCAAGCAGAGCAACCGGCTACCTCGCCATATAGCGCTGCTTGAATGATGGGTTTATTATTTTTCTTGATGAAAAACACAAGAACAAAACGATCTCGGTTATATTAAACATCATATATGTATATTATAACAACAACGAGTAAGCACGCGGCTTCTGTCATCATCTAGTCAGTCAGCTTGCCTCGCACACTCTGACAGGAATAAATGAAATCTGACACCTGCTGCTCTGTGACGTGACGCGCGTTCAGCTCCGCTGTCAGCATACACACTCAGTTGTAAGCGTTTGCTCTCTCTAACGAAACTAAATGATTTAATTACACGAAAATATCAAAACGACGGTGAAAGACGGTGCCGCGGTGGGCAAGTGATCTAACCGGTGAGAGGCTGAAGCACCGGTTATCACCGTTTCACCGACCATCGCGGCAAGCCTAGTATGTATGCACTTATCTAACTCTGGGGGTTACTGTGAATGAGCTAAAATCCCAAAAAGTCAGCGTGTTCCTTTAAGTTTCCATATGTCCATTAGAAAATTAAAGGGATAGTTCACCCAAAAATGAAAAATAATGTCATTAAGGACTCACCCTCATGTCGTTCCAAACTTGTAAGACCTCCGATGTTTTATGTTTGGTCCGAGAGCTTTCTGACCCTACATTGGGGGTCTATGCACGGTGTGCTGTCCATGTCCAGAAAGATAATAAAAAACATAATCAAAGTTGCCATTTGACATCAGTGGGTCGGTTGGAATGTGTTGGGGCATCCAAAATACATCTTGGCCAAAAATGACAAATTTATTCAGCATTCTCTTCCATGTCTATTGTGTAGCGCATGTGTCTGACTAAAGTCTTGTGACGCAGATGGCGTGTTATCCTCAGATATGTTTGTGAATTTTTTTCACATTTACAGCATTCGTCTCCCTCAGACTGTAAACGAAGCTCGGGCGCACAAAAAAAAGCGGGGACGCACCTAATAACACATCAGCCACGTTGTACGTCAGCTGCGTCACTGCAGTCATGTGACTTCAGTCTCGTGCGCGTTCAAAACAGAACCGGAAGAGAAGACAATGCTGAATGATGTCGTAATTTTATTATCTTTGGACCAAAATGCACTTCCGATGCCCCAACACACCCCAACCGACCCACTGATGTCAAATGGCTACTTTGATGATGTTTTTTTATTGCCTCTCTGTTCCTGGACAGTGTGCTGTGCGTGGATTTTCAATGGGGGGTCGGAGGGCTCTCGGACTAAATCTAAAATATCTTAAACTGTGTTTCGAAGATGAACGGAGGTCTTACACTCATGTCGTTCCAAACTCGTGAGTCATTAATTACATTATTTTCATTTTTGGGTGAACTCTCCCTTTAATTACATGCTCATACTTTAATTATGCCTGATAAGAATTTGTAATATTTGTGTTTAAACATTTTTCGAATTTTAATCCTTGTTTTTAAATGGCCATGACAGTGACAAAAAGGAAGCAGCCTTCTCTAGCCCACCCAAGTTTCCATCAAAGGAGCAAGCCTAGTAAGACATTTTATGTGTATAATGCTGCACTTCTCATACAGCGAATATCAGATGTAGATATCTAAGGTGCAAATCTTATGGTTGATGTGCCTTTTTGATCATCTTTCTGTTGTAACCTTTTTTAATCTTCTTGAAGTGTCAGTAAGAAGAAAGCTGGCTAACCCTCCCACCCCTTGTTTAACTCCTCCAGCCCATCCCACATCATTGTAGAGTGAAGGTAAGTGTACCCTATATAGTAAAATGCATCAGGTCCCTAAATTCAAGCAGACACAATGTACTCCACAGGTCCACAGCACATACCATAGTTTGATGTTCCAGAGATATGATTTTTGAGTTTATATTAGTAGTGTGATCAGTAAACCAAGGTTTTCTGTCTTTCCAAGAGACTGCGGTTAATATTCAGAAAGAGGCGCAGAGAACTGAAGGCTTTCCTGACTGTAAGCCATTTAAAACGCAGACAATGAAAACACTGACACGTGTGTGTGTGTGTGTAGAAATGTGTGGCAATTACTCAGCCCACTGACATTAGTTTATCTAATTGTGATAAATTTGACTTACTGTTCACTCCAATAATTTCGTTTTTCTGTATTTTCTAGTGACACCGAATAATAACGAAGGCCTGTGTGCTTTGCAGCAGCCTCCACGTCACCCTCTTCCAGGGCTCCGTCAGAGGACTAACGATAGTAAGATATTTTACATGTAATGTATGAATCTGCACTTTTTACTCAGAACATCATACTGAGGTAGTAAAACAATACATTTCAGAATAATTCAATAGCAAATGAATTAGGGCCAGATTTTAAAATCAAGCTGGATCTGGGCCATTTGTGTTTTTTCCATTTAAGTGATTACATCAGTGAATGAAGACCTTCTTCGTACTGAATGTAAGTTTCCGTTAAATATGTGATGCATAGACCCTTTTACAGCCCGCGTGATCAAATAGTTTGTGCGCGCATTTCGGCAACGGAAGTGTTGTTGTTCGCCAGTTGTTCTAACGTGTTAGCAACTCAGAAAGTTTATTAAAACGGTTTCCCAGCATCAAAATGTCTGGTTGTTGCGTTTGGTTGTACTAATATAATATACTAATATACGTATATATAAAGAGTTTGGTCCCAAATAAACGCCATTTTTGAAAAAAAATGAGTTGCTGCCAGAATCAGTATTATATCAGGTCAATATTAAAAAGTAAATTCTTAATTTTAAGCAAAATCCAATATACGCCGTTTTATTCTGTCATCTTTTCTCCCTTTTTTTCCCAAAATGCAATAAACGCCACTCCTCCTTTTCTACAGAATGCCATAAATCCGCTCCACAGTTTGCAGCGCACCATTGCAATGTAAACAAACAATGGTGGCGCGTTGAGTACACGGAATACTAGTTTTCCTCATCTACTTTGTACTTCGTGATCAACAAACAAACAAAAACAAAATAATACTTTAATAGCATTGATAAACCTGTGATGGTTTTCTGTGACGGGAAAGAAACGTAAGCCATCAACATCTAATAATTTACGCAAGAGACACTCGGGAGACGGGTGCTTGTTTGCCCGGGCCGACAACATCAAGTTTCTGTCATGCAAACACATTGACCCCAGCGGATCTTATGAAAAACTTTCCATAATTTTACTCAAAGTCAACGAAAATCGAGCAGGACCAAAACATTTTACAGCTGATTGCTGTGAAACATGTTAAGCGACGACGTCAAGTATAACCGCATCAATGACAGTGTTCTTAATATCACAAAGTAAGTGTTTTGATTAATGCCATTAATGTTTATATTTTTAATTGGTGTATACCACTAGTCAACTAAATGAATAACATGGCAAAGATGAATGCACATTTATAAAGGCTATTGATTCAATAGATTTATAGCATTTTGAATAAAAACTTGTCATGAATTTATTGCATTTTGTGGAAAAAATAATCTGTTTTTATAATAAATCTTTGAAAATCAAGTTATGGATTTGATTTTTTTTCATGTTTTTATAACCTAAAGATGCTATGTGAAAGTTTGTAACAGAAAATAGTGGTTTTCATCTTGTCACTTTCTTGGTATAGAAAACACGTTTTTAACAAAATTTGTCAAAATGGATTTATTGGGTTTTGGAACCAAACTCTTCATATGTATCTGGCCACTTTATATTTGGCCATCTGCTAACGTCTTCTATCCACTCCACTATAGTACACGGATCTGGTAGATGTGTTGGAAAAAGTTGATAAGTCAACTTTTTAAAATAACTTTCTCTGTCTGTGTTACTTCACTGCTGATTCTTGCCATACTTCTGTTGCCAAACTGCTCGTGCATACGTTGCCACGTCACCATTGTGTACAAACAGTAAAAGGGTCTATTGGGTCTTTAAACTTGTGGCTGTAAGCGCACTTGAAAAGTTTGAGAGCAAAAAGCCTACATACTGTTTAGCAGTTTCACAATCTAATTTTATCATTTCATAGTGACAACCGTTAATTGGCAGCAGGAAGATGAATATGAAGGGCTGGGCTCTCCTGAACATAAGCTGTTTAGCATGCAGATCAAGAACACACTGAGACAGGCACACACACACAATACACAGCGCACACACAGCACAGTCCTACATAAAATGGAGAATGACAAAAATGACAGAAAAAGTTTTAGAACCACTGCTGTGGGGTCACTTGTTTAGCTCTGTTAGTTGGACCTGGGTGATGCTGTTCTTTGTGTAACGGGCCTTTTTCTGTATTTCCTAGTGCCACAAGATGATTGGCAGCAAGACACACCCAGTGATGAAGGGATGTGCTCTCCTTAAATCACAGCCTATTCATCAGGTACTCCTGAGTAAGTCCTACAATGTGTTGAAACAACATGATTTTATTTTTTGCAAAATGCTCTGACTTTTCTGAATTGTCTTTTTAGAAACCATCCACGAAGATATATAGACTTTTGTGCTGTCTTATTTTTTTCTGTTGCTTATTACATTATTACATTTTTTTTAGGTGCTGTGTTAAGAAATCCTGCCTACAAAGTTCCACTGAGGCTGATATAAAGATGACTGTGAGAAACTGGCTGCGGCTGTCTGAGCAGAGACAGGAATGGGGGCGGCAAAGGCGGGACAAGCAAGCATCTTAAGTGAAATAATTGATTGGACTGATTCTGGAGTATGACTTATTCTGGAGGGAATTTCTTATTTTTGTTGCAGTTTGCTATGGGACGGTTTCAAGGACAGGGATTAGACTAGTTCTAGACTAAAATAAATGTAAGAGCTGTCCAAACTGAAAACAACTTGCACTGACATATCATAAAATACATCAGTGTCTTTTGTGATGCTTCAAAATGCACACAAGTAATGTTTTTATTAAGACATGTTATTAAAACTAGTTATATTTCAGAATTAAACTAAGGCCTAGTCCCGGTTTAAGATAATCCCTGTCCGGGAAACCACCGCAAAGTGTAATTTGTGGAGTGTTAAAATAAATGAAACTGCCTTTGCAAAAACAAAGTAAAAAAAAAATTCCAGATGCCCTTCTGTTTTGTTATTTCTCCTGGAAAACTCACTGATCCATTTTTTTTCTGTTAGACTGACATTTACCAGGTTGTCATATTGTGTATGAAATACACCCTACACACAGGGATGGGCAGTATTTCAAATACATGTATTTAAAATACGTATTTGAAATACAAAATAGTATTTTGTATTTTGTATTTTAAAGCCTTCGAAAAAAATGAAATGTAATTTGTATTTAAATACATTTAAGATGAGTATTTTTGTATTTTTAAAATACTCAAAATACTTTGAGCCAGTCAACCAGTCAGGGTGCTGTTTTCATGCATCAACTAGTTCAGACCAGACACCAGAGTTCAGGTAAGCAAATATATCTTTGCAGCTTTTAGTGGGCAATAATTGAAATGTTGGAGTGGGAAAAAAGCAAGAGCGATTGAATTATTGGGTGTGATGTGATTTGTGTTATTATAACTGTCGCAAAAGGAAATTCAAATTCACACTTGCACGTTGGCAGGCGTGTGGAACGCTGACAAATAGGCCTACACTTTTGACTTAAAGGAAAATCACCATTTTTTTTATATTTTACTATGTTCTTACCTCAACTTAGACAAATTAACCCATTTGCGCCTGATGTTGCGCCGAAACATTACATCTACCACCGGTGCGCGCAGCATCAGGCTGCATGGAGGAAGAGCACTTAGTTTACAGCATTTCGACCTCAGAGCGCAGTAACATCTTCACAAGAGTGATGATGTTACTGCGCCAGAGGTTGAAGTGCTGTAAACTAAGTGCTCTTCCACCATACAATATAGTTCTCATTTTTTATTCACTTAAAAACATGGAAGTGTTTGGTGGCTTCTAAATTCTTCCCTGTTTAGATCCTACAGAATAAATGGGACTAGGCTAAATGCTAACACATTCATGACACGCTGTGCAAAGATGAAGTGCACATATTGAAAAAAGATAGGCATGTATTCATTCATCTAAGTTGAGGTAAGAACATAGTAAAATATTGAAAAACTGTGGTGTTTTACTATAAAGGCCCTTTCACACGTGATGCGGCAAGTGGTGGAATCAGGTGTTCATCATGGCGTGAACCTGCAGGCTCCTTAGTAAACCTACAAGACTTTTATGCTTGACCTGCTCTCCGTTGTTTAATTCTGTAAATGACAGAGAGCGACTCGTGAGTAATTGTTCTCAAAACCATCAAAAAGCAGCGATGAGAGGAAGTAGTTTGCCGAATAATTTGTCAAACACTCATCTCGTGAGAAGTAAATACGTGGATTTCTTCACATATAAACTGTTTAGGTGTCGACAACACATGAAAAAGTTTTTATGAAATTTTTATAAAACATCACTTTACTTGAATGGATGTTCATAAGGCTGACATGACACCTTCATAACCATGACATGACACGTGTCATGAATATGAAGAAGATTTTATGGACGTTTATGACAACTGCCATTAAGTGTCATTTGTTCAGTTATTTCATTTTTATTGCAAAGATGACATTGTTTGAGATGTCTTTGTTATGACAACTTGGCATTAACCCATACATCATAACTTGTCATGACAACTTGACATTAACCAAGACCACATAACTGACCACTTTTTACCAGTGATACAAATTGAATCTGTCATTAAAATGTCATTAAGTGTGAATACTCTGTTAAATAGTTTTATAACAGCATCATGAATATTCTTCACTTCATAATGTTTATTTGACCGAGTATTAATAATATTTGACATAGTATTAACACTTAATGCCATTTAAATCACAGTTTAATGTAATGTTAACCCACAAAGCTAGGTAGTTTCTTAAGTTTGATAATTATTGTTTATGATTTATAACAAGTTGTGTTGTATTGGTTTGTGTGTCAAGTTGTCATAACAAAGATATCTCAAACAATGTCATCCTTGCATTAAAAATTACATTATTGAGTAAATGACACTTAATGGCAGTCATCATAAATGTGCATAAAATCTTCTTCATGTTCATGACACATGTCATGTTATGATTTTGAAGGTGTCATGTCAGTCTTATGAACACCCCTTCAAGTAAAGTGTTACCAATTTTTTTCTAGTTTTTTATTTCCTACAGGGCAGGAGAAAGCAAGAGGTACGTAAAATAAAATGAAAGTTTTTTTAAGCAGTTGCACACATCTAAATGCTTTTTGGCATTCAGAAATAGACCCAGATAGATTTCAGCCTAATAGGGATACTTGCACAGAATCACCAATTTCACATGTATTTTCTGTATTTTCAAAATACAAAATACTGTATTTGTATTTAAATACATTTTTCCTCACAGTATTTTGTATTTGTATTTAAATACATTTTTCGACACAGTATTTTGTATTTGTATTTGAAATACATTTCCATGTATTTATGCCCATCTCTGCCTACACATAACAATCACTTACTTTCAATTTAAACTTTTTTTGTCATAAAACCTGGCAACTCAAAAGGAAGCGGCTGCAGACTGCGCAGCCACGGACGGAGTCTTGCATGCAAGTGGGCTAGTTGCCTACTTCTCAACTAGCTCTTGTCAAATTGTTAGGGAAGAAATTTTATGATTAACACAACATAAACTGTTATTGAGGGTTGATTGTTGTTGATACACAATATGAAATGAGTTAGCCTGCAGGGGTCTCCAACATTGTGAGCAAGGGCTACAACAATATGTATAAAACAATCTGGAGGGCTACTTTTTTATTTATTCTACTCAAAACTTTTTTGTTTTACTTACTGATTTTATTTTATTTTACTTTTTGATATGTTTTAGTATTGTTTAATATGTTAACATACGTAAACCAAGCCAAGTTAATATAAAACATATGTATGTAATAAATAAATATTACAATTGAGACTAATAGAATGTGCTGGCACCATGGAGACCCCTGGCCTAAACAAATCAATTATATAACGGTGGGATCCTGATGCCTCGCTCCCTTTAACACTGGAACAGCTGCTTTATAAGCATGCCTTGACGTTTACAGCGATGCAGCCGAAAATCAGCTGTGTTCAATGGGAGAGCGAAGCGGATCGCGCCGCATATAGGTCATAATAATTAGGGCGGGTTTACGTTGGCTCACGGTCGGCGATCATTCTAATGCCACCATCTTCCCGATGTCTTGCCTATTAGCTACCGATCTCCATAAGACATCTCACCGAGGCACTTTATGTCGGGCAAGTACATGCGCCCCAACGTCGGTAAGAGCTAAATTGCTGTCTGGGATGTAACCGTAGTCCAATTTCGGCGGGAACATCCCGTGGAATAGCGAATCAACCATTATAACGGATACGTTCACAACTTACAGAAAAACACAATTAATTGGCATCGTGCTTTTTGTCATACAACATTTTATGTGTGAATAAAATTATGTTACGCGTTTTAAACATTGACTTATTGACTTGATATTTCCTTACCTCGATGCACTCTCGATGATCACGCAGACAGCCGTTAAACTCTCCAGTATCGTGTAATCTCGCGAGATGTCCTCGCTTCTTTTTTGTCAGGATCAAACATTCCAAACTGACTTGTATGAATGAAACATATAAACGTCTTGATGTTATTTTATTATTAATGGAATTCTTCAAATTTATATTTAAAATGTTATATTTTAGACACTGTGATGAAAATATAATAATAATAATAAAAAACAATAATAGTTTATTTGCACGTGTTTATTACATTTTTAACTCTCCCCATTACAACTTTCAAGATGTTAAACATGAGTCGCATTGATTTACAATGAATAATAAATATACTTTTTCAGACATTGTTTTGACATAAATTTAACGTCAATTTGACATCTTATTTCCTGACATCAAATCAACATCAATTTAATGTCAATGATATTGACCTGAGATATACCCAGACAGCAATTTAGCTCTTACCGACGTTGGGGCGCATGTACTTGCCCGACATATAGTGCCTCGGTGAGATGTCTTATGGAGATCGGTAGCTAATAGGCAAGACATCGGGAAGATGGTGGCATTAGAATGATCGCCGACCGTGAGCCAACGTAAACCCGCCCTAATTATTATGACCTATATGCGGCGCGATCCGCTTCGCTCTCCCATTGAACACAGCTGATTTTCGGCTGCATCGCTGTAAACGTCAAGGCATGCTTATAAAGCAGCTGTTCCAGTGTTAAAGGGAGCGAGGCGTCAGGATCCCACCGTTATATAATTGATTTGTTTAGGCCAGGGGTCTCCATGGTGCCAGCACATTCTATTAGTCTCAATTGTAATATTTATTTATTACATACATATGTTTTATATTAACTTGGCTTGGTTTACGTATGTTAACATATTAAACAATACTAAAACATATCAAAAAGTAAAATAAAATAAAATCAGTAAGTAAAACAAAAAAGTTTTGAGTAGAATAAATAAAAAAGTAGCCCTCCAGATTGTTTTATACATATTGTTGTAGCCCTTGCTCACAATGTTGGAGACCCCTGCAGGCTAACTCATTTCATATTGTGTATCAACAACAATCAACCCTCAATAACAGTTTATGTTGTGTTAATCATAAAATTTCTTCCCTAACAACTTGACAAGAGCTAGTGGAGAAGTAGGCAACTAGCCCACTTGCATGCAAGACTCCGTCCGTGGCTGCGCAGTCTGCAACCGCTTCCTTTTGAGTTGCCAGGTTTTATGACAAAAAAAGTTTAAATTGAAAGTAAGTGATTGTTATGTGTAGGGTGTATTTCATACACAATATGACAACCTGGTAAATGTCAGTCTAACAGAAAAAAATGGATCAGTGAGTTTTCCAGGAGAAATAACAAAACAGAAGGGCATCTGGAAATTTTTTTTTACTTTGTTTTTGCAAAGGCAGTTTCATTTATTTTAACACTCCACAAATTACACTTTGGGGTGGTTTCCCGGACAGTGATTATCTTAAACCGGCACTAGGCCTTATATTAATTCTTAAATATAACTAGTTTTAAAAACATGTCATAATAAAAACATTAATTGTGTGCATTTTGAAGCATAACAAAAGACAATCAACTATTTTATGATATGTGAGTGATTGTTGTTTTCTGTTTGGACAGCTCTTACATTTATTTTAGTCTAGAACTAGTCTAATCCCTGTCCTTGAAACCGTCCCATAGCAAACTGCAACAAAAATAAGAAATTCCCTCCAGAATAAGTCATACTCCAGAATCAGTCCAATCAATTATTTCACTTAAGATGCTTGCTTGTCCCGCCTTTGCTGCCCCCATTACTGTCTCTGCTCAGACAGCCGCAGCCAGTTTCTCACAGTCATCTTTATATCAGCCTCAGTGGAACTTTGTAGGCAGGATTTCTTAACACAGCACCTAAAAAAATGTAATAATGTAATAAGCAACAGAAAAAAATAAGACAGCACAAAAGTCTATATATCTTCGTGGATGGTTTCTAAAAAGACAATTCAGAAAAGTCAGAGCATTTTGCAAAAAATAAAATCATGTTGTTTCAACACATTGTAGGACTTACTCAGGAGTACCTGATGAATAGGCTGTGATTTAAGGAGAGCACATCCCTTCATCACTGGGTGTGTCTTGCTGCCAATCATCTTGTGGCACTAGGAAATACAGAAAAAGTCCCGTTACACAAAGAACAGCATCACCCAGGTCCAACTAACAGAGCTAAACAAGTGACCCCACAGCAGTGGTTCTCAAACTTTTTCTGTCATTTTTGTCATTCCCCATTTTATGTAGGACTGTGCTGTGTGTGCGCTGTGTATTGTGTGTGTGTGCCTGTCTCAGTGTGTTCTTGATCTGCATGCTAAACAGCTTATGTTCAGGAGAGCCCAGCCCTTCATATTCATCTTCCTGCTGCCAATTAACGGTTGTCACTATGAAATGATAAAATTAGATTGTGAAACTGCTAAACAGTATGTAGGCTTTTTGCTCTCAAACTTTTCAAGTGCGCTTACAGCCACAAGTTTAAAGACCCAATAGACCCTTTTACTGTTTGTACACAATGGTGACGTGGCAACATATGCACGAGCAGTTTGGCAACGGAGATATGGGAAGAATCAGCAGTGAAGTAACACAGACAGAGAAAGTTATTTTAAAAAGTTGACTTATCAACTTTTTCAACACATCTACCAGATCCGTGTACTATAGTGGAGTGGATAGAAGACGTTAGCAGATGGCCAAATATAAAGTGGCCAGATACATATGAAGAGTTTGGTTCCAAAACCCAATAAATCCATTTTGACAAATTTTGTTAAAAACGTGTTTTCTATACCAAGAAAGTGACAAGATGAAAACCACTATTTTCTGTTACAAACTTTCACATAGCATCTTTAGGTTATAAAAACATAAAAAAATTCAAATCCATAACTTGATTTTCAAAGATTTATTATAAAAACAGATTATTTTTTCCACAAAATGCAATAAATTCATGACAAGTTTTTATTCAAAATGCTATAAATCTATTAAATCAATAGCCTTTATAAATAAGCCTTCATCTTTGCCATGTTATTCATTTAGTTGACTAGTGGTATACACCAATTAAAAATATAAACATTAATGGCATTAATCAAAACACTTACTTTGTGATATTAAGAACACTGTCATTGATGCGGTTATACTTGACGTCGTCGCTTAACGTTTTTCACAGCGATCAGCTGTAAAATGTTTTGGTCCTGCTCGATTTTCGTTGACTTTGAGTAAAATTATGGAAAGTTTTTAATAAGATCCGCTGGGGTCAATGTGTTATCATGACAGAAACTTGATGTTGTCGGCCCGGGCAAACAAGCACCCGTCTCCCGAGTGCCTCTTGCCTAAATTATTAGATGTTGATGGCTTACGTTTCTTTCCCGTCACAGAAAACCATCACAGGTTTATCAATGCTATTAAAGTATTATTTTGTTTTTGTTTGTTTGTTGATCACGAAGTACAAAGTAGATGAGGAAAACTAGTATTCCGTGTACTCAACGCGCCGCCATTGTTTGTTTACATTGCAATGGTGCGCTGCAAACTGTGGAGCGGATTTATGGCATTCTGTAGAAAAGGAGGAGTGGCGTTTATTGCATTTTGGGAAAAAAGGGAGAAAAGATGACAGAATAAAACGGCGTATATTGGATTTTGCTTAAAATTAAGAATTTACTTTTTAATATTGACCTGATATAATACTGATTCTGGCAGCAACTCATTTTTTTCAAAAATGGCGTTTATTTGGGACCAAACTCTTTATATATACGTATATTAGTATATTATATTAGTACAACCGAATGCAACAACCAGACATTTTGATGCTGGGAAACCGTTTTAATAAACTTTCTGAGTTGCTAACACGTTAGAACAACTGGCGAACAACAACACTTCCGTTGCCGAAATGCGCGCACAAACTATTTGATCACGTGGGCTGTAAAAGGGTCTATGCATCACATATTTAACGGAAACTTACATTCAGTACGAAGAAGGTCCTCATTCACTGATGTAATCACTTAAATGGAAAAAACACAAATGGCCCAGATCCAGCTTGATTTTAAAATCTGGCCCTAATTCATTTGCTATTGAATTATTCTGAAATGTATTGTTTTACTACCTCAGTATGATGTTCTGAGTAAAAGACGTGGAGGCTGCTGCAAAGCACACAGGCCTTCGTTATTATTCGGTGTCACTAGAAAATACAGAAAAACTAAATTATTGGAGTGAACAGTAAGTCAAGTTTATCACAATTAGATAAACTAATGTCAGTGGGCTGAGTAATTGCCACACATTTCTACACACACACACACGTGTCAGTGTTTTCATTGTCTGCGTTTTAAATGGCTTACAGTCAGGAAAGCCTTCAGTTCTCTGCGCCTCTTTCTGAATATTAACCGCAGTCTCTTGGAAAGACAGAAAACCTTGGTTTACTGATCACACTACTAATATAAACTCAAAAATCATATCTCTGGAACATCAAACTATGGTATGTGCTGTGGACCTGTGGAGTACATTGTGTCTGCTTGAATTTAGGGACCTGATGCATTTTACTATATAGGGTACACTTACCTTCACTCTACAATGATGTGGGATGGGCTGGAGGAGTTAAACAAGGGGTGGGAGGGTTAGCAAGCTTTCTTCTTACTGACACTTCAAGAAGATTAAAAAAGGTTACAACAGAAAGATGATCAAAAAGGCACATCAACCATAAGATTTGCACCTTAGATATCTACATCTGATATTCACTGTATGAGAAGTGCAGCATTATACACATAAAATGTCTTACTAGGCTTGCTCCTTTGATGGAAACTTGGGTGGGCTAGAGAAGGCTGCTTCCTTTTTGTCACTGTCATGGCCATTTAAAAACAAGGATTTAAATTCGAAAAATGTTTAAAAACAAATATTACAAATTCTTATAAGGCATAATTAAAGTATGATCATGTAATTAAAGGGAGAGTTCACACAAAAATGAAAATAATGTAATTAATGACTCACGAGTTTGGAACGACATGAGGGTAAGACCTCCGTTCATCTTCGAAACACAGTTTAAGATATTTTAGATTTAGTCAGAGCTTTCTGACCCTCCATTGAAAATCCATGCACAGCACACTGTCCAGGTACAGAGAGGAAACAAAAAAACATCATCAAAGCAGCCTCTTGACATCAGCGGGCCAGCTAAAATGTGTTGAAGCATCGAAAACTCATTTTGGTCCTAAAATAACAAAATTACGACATCATTCAGCATTGTCTTCTCTTCCGGTTCTGTTTTGAACGCGCACGAGACTAAAGTCACATGACTGCAGTGACGCAGCTGACGTACAACGTGGCTGATGTGTTATTAGGTGCGTCCCCGCTTTTTTTTGTGCGGCCGAGCTTCGTTTACAGTCTGAGGGAGACGAATGCTGTAAATGTGAAAAAAATTCACAAACATATCTGAGGATAACACGCCATCTGCGTCACAAGACTCTAGTCAGACACATGCGCTACACAATAGACATGGAAGAGAATGCTGAATAAATTTGTCATTTTTGGACCAAGATGTTTTTTGGATGCTTCAACACATTCTAACTGACCCATTGATGTCAAATGGCAACTTTGATTATGTTTTTTTATTATCTTTCTGGACATGGACAGTATACCGTGCATAGATTTTCAATGTAGGGTCAGAAAGCTCTCGGACTAAACATAAAACATCGGAGGTCTTACAAGTTTGGAACGACATGAGGGTGAGTCCTTAATGACATTATTTTTCATTTTTGGGTGAACTATCCCCTTAATTTTCTAATGGACATATGGAAACTTAAAGGAACACGCTGACTTTTTGGGATTTTAGCTCATTCACAGTAACCCCCAGAGTTAGATAAGTGCATACATACCCCCTCATCCCTGTGCGTGCCGTAACTCTGTCTGACGCACCCACCGCTAGCCTATCTGAGCATAAAGACTTGAAGTAAATGGCTCCAGCTAGCATGCTGCTCCCAATAAGTGACAAAATAACAGCAACATTTTCCTATTTATGTGTTGTGATTTGTTTAGTCACACCGTGTACAAACAACAAGGTCATGACACAGCCATCTTTTAACAGTATACATAATGGGAACTATATTCTCAGAAGGTGAAGCACTTGCTACTTGGGGGGAGTAACTGCACAACTCTGACCGAACTCTCTGCTCCTCACCGGGGTTTCTCAGGTGCTGCTAGCAAATCACTGCACCCAAGTAGCCGGGCTTTGCCTTCTGAGAATATAGTTCCCTGTATGTACATGATCAATAGATGGCTGTGTCTCACATGACCCTGCTATTCGTACACGCCGCGACCACACAAATCACAACACACAAACAGGAAAAAGTTGGCATTATTTTGTCACTTATTGGGAGCAGCATGCTAGCTGGAGCCATTTACTTCAAGTCATTGTGCAAAGCTAAGCTAGCGGTGGGTGCATCAGACAGAGTCACGGCACGCACAGAGATGAAAGGAGTATGCATGCACCCATCCAACCATGGGGATACAGTGAATAAGATAAAAAATAAGCCTTTAAGGTCAAAATAGTTAATTCAACTTGCCAACTGTTATGTTGTTTCCAGCCATAGGTAGGAGGGAAGGGGGAGGAGGGTTTTTTGGAAGGTTTGTTGTGCGTTTTCTTCTTTTTCGCCTGTGATGTTTGTGGTGCATTTTGGGTGTCTGATGAAGGGCACGATGCAGGGGATGATGGTGGTGATGGTGATCTAAGTCAGGATGGTCTGTAAATGAAAAGTTTTTACAAAGATTAGTTTTCATATTGATCACATGGAACATAGAAAGTACAATGAGTAACATCAGAACAACATAGCCCCCCACTCTCACTTGTCTCATGTAGTATTCAACAAGAGTATTGTTTTCATCCTTTAGATGGGTTGGGTGATGTCCTCTTGAAAAAACTTTGGAGTATTTTGTATGAGTCTTTATAGACCCTTTTACTCTTTGTACACAATGATGATGTGGCAACGTAGGTGCACGCAGTTTGGCAATGGAAGTATGGTAAGAATCAGCAGTGAAGTAACACAGACAAAGTTATTTTAAAAAGTTGACTTATCAACTTTTTCAACACATCTACCAGATCCGTGTACTATAGTGGAGTGGATAGAAGACATTAGCAGATGGCCAAATATAAAGTGGCCAGATACATATATACGTATATTAGTATATTATATTAGTGCAACCAAACGCAACAACCAGACATTTTGATGCTGGGAAACCGTTTTAATAAACTTTCTGAGTTGCTAACAGGTTAGAGAACCACTGGGGAACAACAACACTTCCGTGGCCGAAATGCGCGCGCAAGCTATTTGATCACGTGGGCTGTAAAAGGTTCTGGAGGCCACCAAGCCATGCCTTCATCGTATTTACCTGAGTGAAAAAAACAGAAAAGACATTTTATTTTGCTTAAATTACAAAGGTTAAATAAAGGCTCTATTTTATGAATAGGTGTGTGTCCAAAAACACTTACTTCCTATCACTTTATTACGTAATAACCACTTTGTCTGACTGTCTACAGTGGCTGTGCACTAAACTAGCTCTTTGATTGACAGGTCTACTTTTAACGTTACCATAAAAACCTTTAATTTTAAGCATGTCACTTAGACAAAATCATTAAAAATGCATTTAGAGTGTAAGGGGTCCATATTATAAAATGACAGATGTCATTTTTGTGTAGACAAAAGACAGTCCGTCAATTTATTACCGTTTACCTAACTGTTTACCGAACGATCCCCTCACGTCAAAAATACTGTCTAAAACAACTCACTGAAAAATATTTAATACGCGAACATATTAATAACTAACCAGGGGTGCGTTTCCCAAAACCATGTTGCTTATTTTCCATTGCCAACCAACTAGTTGCTAACACAACAGGTTAGCAACTATGGTTTTGGGAAACGCACCCCAAGTCAACAGTTATAACAACAAACCAAGTCTAAACACATGTAACGTTGCCTCCGACGCCAATTTCTGTCATCCGTTTATCGAAAACATTTCCACAATCAAATTTAATCAACATACCTTCGCGCTTACACTGCCGGCTTGATGTGGACCAACAACTGCGTAGATCTAGTGAAGAAAAAAAGAGGCGCGGTCGGCATAAAGGTTGCTCGCGGTTCCTCTGCCGATCTCCGGCTGCAGACTCATCGCGCCGATCGTTTACCCACCTACTTTTATTCTGTGTGCAGGGGAAAAACCCCAACCGACACTTTGCCGCTGGTGCCCTCCAATTGCCGACGTCGGTAAGACTGAACGTGCTGTCTGGGATAGGGACCACAAAAAACATGTCAGTTTGATACCTTTGTTGGGTCTCTTTACAACCAGAAGGAAATAATTACAAAATATAATGAAAATATGCATATTCATGCACGTCATACATGGTGGTCAAAATCTTGACTATTTGTTGATGTCAAATTGACGTCAAGGTGCCCGCTGGGTATACATAACAGGGGCGCGAGTCTGTTACGTCCTGAAAATGATACAGGAAAATACATTTTCATTCATACAAAGAAAGAACGAAATCAGTTATAGCTGATAGTTCTTTTTCATTCACACAATGCAAAAACACATTTGATTTGTAACTGGTTTGCTCAGAAAATAATGTTTAAATCTGCCCGCGCGTTCTCCGCCATTATATGTAGCGAATTTGCGGGAGGAGGGAAATAACGTTATTTGAAACACTATGAACCTCCGACCGAAGCACTACGGGGATTCCCAAGGGAATCTTAGATTTTAGCTCAAAGGGAATATTATGTATAATTAACTGTAATTAATTATACAAGTTTATCAGGCTTTACCTGGCGTAGCAGAATTAATAATAACAATTAATTAATATGTTCGTCCACCGAAGACATATATCCATAATCGTATATTAACGTCTAAGAAATGTTAATTTCATGGCCTTTAAAATTAACCTTCTCACTGATATACAGTGCTACTCGCAGCGTGTAGCTGGATCAAAAGGCAGAATTAGTGACTTTACTTTCATGAGCATTGAACACAGAAACAATTCAATTGTGAAAATGCAAACCGGTTTATTAACTATAAAATGAAGTACACATAACGACTAACTAAACATACACACATACAATAACATAAAACATAGATGAGAAAGTAAAGATTGAAAGAGCTAGAGAGAGAGAGTAAAAGATTGGCAAAGCACTATTGCTTAACATCTGCACAAACCATCGGAAAATCTCTAAGTAGCGCCTTAATTTTATAAGGGGTAAAGCTTAAACATCAGCGAGTAAAACAAGTTTATACTTGCATTTGGCTCTTTGTGTTTTCGTTGCGAAGTTTCTGCTGCACGCGGTGCGAGCAAGGAGAGAGAGAGAGAGAAAGTCCAGGTGCGTCCGTGTAAGATGAAGGAGTCCGTTAAGTTGTTTCGTAGGGCGGATTGGTCCGCGTGGTTTTCCGAACTCTAGCGCAAAGTGCAAGCCAGGAAGACTGTCCCGAAGAAAGACAGGGCTCAGAGAAAAGATGATAAATCCAAGGGACTCTGGTTGAGTCTCAGCGAGTTTCCAAACTGCGCTGACGGGTTACCTGGGTAACCGGGCGACTGGGCGCTCATGAGTGAACTAAGCCACTGACTGAGATACTGAGTGAATCAGCGATTGAGAGATTGAGCGAACTGAGCAAATGAGCCATGATGGCTTGGGCGATAGGCCGTTTTGACCTTTCACACGCCCAGCCCATTTTGGGTGTCCGACCAATGTGTGAAGTGTTCGGTCGCGCGGGGAAACAAGCCTTTGTTCTTTCAGACCTCACATTTGCGTAATTGCATAATGATAAAACTTTGTTTCCATAACTCTTCGAATCGATACTAAATGACATTGATGCGGCTTATGGTAATATGATACATAGAAATGATTGGGAAATAAAGAGTAGATTAATTTGATACTAGACAAGACATGGGTTTAAGATCACGTTGAATAATAATTTCATACCTAAGATATGAACCATGCTACAGTGAACAAAATCTAACTAAAGTGTTAACACACAGTTACATCACACATACATGATCATGCAGTAAAGGGATATAACATATATATACATTTAAACAGCTCCTTGTGATCTTTGAATGTGGTTTCATCACAGACATACAGTCTGCGCCCCCTGTTGTGTCTCTGGCGATATTCGTTTGAACGGCTCTGATGGAATTCCTTTGAACGTCCTTTTACGACGGCATTTGTTTTAATTGTTGCCCACTTTACAGCCTTGATAGGTGATAGAGGAGACAGGGTTATCTAAAGTCACAATTTTAGGGCTGTTTACGATCCAGACGCCAAATGGCCTCAATCTGACTCCGAGCCATCTGTTACAGCCTTGTCTCCATAGTTACCTGTGATTGTGCTTAAATGCATGAAGAACCCAACACCTATGGGAATATAAACATTATTAGATAAGGGAGATCATTTGGAGTCTTATTGCATGTTATATAGCCTTTACTTGTAAAGGGCAAAGGAAAATTGTTTCCTTATAATACACATGAATCAATAAACAGTTTTTATCATACAGACCAAAGTGCCACATCACAACATCATAAAAAAACACACCGTTGCGACTATAAAGCCAAGCAGTATGTGATGCAAAAAGTTATGATAGGAGTTATCAGTGCAGAGTTATGAATTCAGCTTTTTGTTGTGTTATTGTAAACAGAAAGAATCTAGCATTTTAATTCTTAGTGGATATTTTCAGAAGAGGTGTTCATACCTTGACATTGGCCCAGATTGGAGAAGTCTGTCTTCGGACCGCCCTCTGCTGTTTGTACTCGAGCCCATCTGGCATTCCCACCCTCACCTTGGATCATACCACAGATGTTCGGCTGTTCGAAATGACAAGAGTCCAAAAAAGTTGAGGATGAACCTGGAAAAAATTGAAAGAGTAATTTTATATTATTATTTAATAATATTTGTAATTTTATAAATATTAATGCAGAATTATTAAATCATAGGTCAGCATCAAGTAGTCGTCTGTAGAAACTGGAGTCGTAAACTTACTGCAGTTATACATCCTGTTGAGCTTGAGCAGGTCGTTGTCACTGAACTCCATGCGCTGGCCGATCACATCTATAAACTCTGGGATCTTGGTAACAATAGTTGGCGCCGTGTCTTTGTTGAAGGATGTCTTACTGTAGTGCATGACAGAACTGTAGTCGTACGGGACACCAAGACCAGTTGACACCGTGTCATCATATAAATTAAAGTTGTGCTCTTTGCCTACATAATAAACAGACAATAAATTATATTGTTGTCTTGGAAAACATCATTTATAAAAAAAGGTTTGAAGAGTTTAGCTAGATAAACAAATTTGTGGGATAAATAAAAACGCAACCTTCTTCAATCTGATCCCAGACTATGATAACATAATCATCTCTGTCATATCTGGATTGCTCATGCCAGAAACCCAAAGCGTGTAGAAATTCATGCTCTACTGTTCCCAATCGATCACAGTTCGAACCAATCGACAGATCCTGTTTCCCAACGTGACGATTTCCCACCGAAGAATAACATCTAATGGAATAGAAAAACATCCTGGATGTCAGTTTTTGTTTGAAAAACAACTTTGCAAAGGACGGTGCTACATACACAGTAAAAAATTATATCATACGCTGTAAAACCTAAAAGTTAACTCAACTCAAACCATTTAAGTAAACCGGCTACATTAGTTTTAAAACACATACATTTGAGTACTGTGAACTTAAACAAATGGAATCATATGCAGTTATGCACTTATATTTAAGTTCACACTGCTTAAATATAATTGCATAATTGCACATGACTCAAGTTCACAGTACTTAAATTTATGTGTTTTAAAACTTAAATGGCCTAATGCAACCGGTTTACTTAAATGAAACATATATTTTATGTTACTTTAACTTAATAAATTAAGTTAAACAATTTCTAAGTTATGTCAAATTATCTCAAGTCAAAACTTTAAAAAAGTACAGTACGTAGGCCGATACAGTCTGGATAAGACTAACCAATTTCTAGCTAAAATAAACTTGAATTTGGTTGCATGCCATTTTTGGCAAAATAACTTTTAAAATATCTTTTATTGCCAAAATATAATTTGCTATTTTATCTGTCGATACAGATAATGGGACGATACATTGGAGCATCTCTAAATTAAATGTAAATTATTCCATGTGACAGTATAAGATGCAGATAGTAATGTTTTCAATGTGTTTTGGGTGTCTGTTTTCTCACCCGCTGCCTTTAAAAACAAAAATGTAGTTTGGTTCTCCACTCCAGGGCTTGAAGTCAATGCAGGTCTTGAGTCTGTATCGCTCAAATGCTTCTAGTATCACACCTTTGGCATTAATTTCTGACACAGGTTAAGCAAAAGTTAATATTTATACACTGTAAAAATAATACGCTGGATTTACTTAAAAATATAGTGCATCATTTTTGCATCCACTTTTTCAATTGCATAAATTGCTTAAAATTCCATATGAAACTTACTTTAAAAAAATGATTTTTTTCAGTGTAAGAAAATAAATATTTCAATGAAATTAAAGTGAATCTGTTTTTTAAGATTTTACCCACCAAGACTGTTATCCAAGACGTATGGCACAGTGGTAGGCCAGCGATACTTTTCATCCAAAATACCATTTCTTCCCTCGGCCTGTGAACCATAAACACAACAGAACAACACTTTCACACAATATTTAAATGTTTTCTATAATTATAATTAATAATATGATAATATAATTAATCAATGCGATTTTCTCGCAAAATGCAACTACATGCTGAAATACTGTTTAAGTGAAGTACATAATACTGACCTCATCAATGACCAAATCTCCCTCAAGCAAGTTAAGCCCTGCCTCTGTAGATGACACCAATAGTTTAGTAATAGTGATTTTACAATGTTGTAGATTTAACACTTATGTTTGCACAAACCTTCATTTATGTCAAATATATCCTGGTCTTTTCCATTATCCACATCAATTTCAGTATCACCTGCAAATAAGATCAGAATGTAGAGAATAAAATATAAAATCCCAAGCAAGTTAAGCCCTGCCTCTGTGGATAATACCAATTGTGCTTTTACAATATTTGAAACTAATGTTTGCACAAACCTTCATTTATGTCCAATATGTAGTGGTCTTTTACATCATCTAAATCAATTTCAGTAGGCCTATCATCTGCAAATAAGATCAGAATGTAGAGCATAAAATATAAAATTATTTTTTGAAATCATGGCTGATCATTGTGCAGATGTTTAATTAAAATAAATGTATGGGAGTTTACCTGTGAGATAGGATGTTGGCTTCAAAAAGAAAATATAAAACATAAATATACACAACTATAATGTCAATTTATTTTTAAGGATATTTTTACAGAGAAACAAGACCAAAATACTGATACAGAAAATCGGGGAGTACAAGAAACTTCTTACAGAACTCACCAAACACAGACTTGCCGTACATAAACACAGAAAGAGAAAAGTCTGAAGAGAGGCCATGTCACCATTAGTCTCTGCTCACCTTAAAACTTCAGTGCACTTTTGTGTAATAACCAATTTATAGAACAGAATAGCTTAGTTTGCACTGATATGAGACACAAGCAGCTGATACGATATGATTTATTGTACTGATAGTCATTATGATTATAGTAAATGATGAGTAATCAATAACAGAATACTTAAATGTTGAAGTAATGCATTGTTTTTCACAAATACACACTATTCATTTCAGGAAATGTTTTTAGCTTAATAGTGATTAAAAGGACATTTAAAATAAAGTATTCAAATTTTATTGCACATACAGCCTTCATAGTTGATGCAGCTTTATTGCATATTTTTTTGCATATAGTCAAACATGTTTTGATTTAAAAAACAACTTCACATATGAATTTGAAAGCAAACAGATCTAAAAAGCATTTCAGCTCCTTTAATCCCAAAACATTTTGAGTTCGAAAGCATTTACGGAGACATTTATGCAAAATATCTTAAAAATATATATAATATAGCATTAATTAATTCAAGTGGAAAAAATATCCTATATAGATAATAAATCTATATCTTAATACAAAGTGCATAGTGCAAATAGTTTTCAGCAAATGGATTCTCTGAAGAATTGATTATGCAGAATACAGTTTAAATGAATCAACACCTGAGATGCATGAAATAAGTTGGAGGAGAGATGCTATATTGACCAGTTAATCTGAATGTATTTACTGTACACACCAACATGTAATAACAATTAATGCATGTTTTTGAGCAATAATCCAGTTCACAATAAGCTTTTTATTGGGTTAAATGTTGTCTAAAACACATTTTATAGTAGCCTAAATGAGGCTCAGTTGTTTTTGGCAAATGATGCCATGATGGCACACTGAATGTTGATCTCATCACTCTGGTGAATGTTCTGTCGAATACAGAAATAAAGCATTGAAGTTAAACCATTGGCAGCATGTGCAGAGAAAACAAAATTGTGTTATTTATGTATGTGTATACGTAACTTACAGTTATATCCTCAGTGTTGAAGCAGTGACGCAGGTTGAGGTGGCCAATGAAATTGCGGCTATAGTACTGAGGGTCACCGTGGGGCAAAGCCACACACACAGGACAAACCTACAGTAGAGGGCGCCAGAGGGCAGAAAAAAGCTTTTAGTTTTCAGTCAAGCAACAAAAAATTCAACATTTTGATCAGCATTAAGCAAAGATTTACTTATTTATTAAGTGGATCACTATTAGTCATATTCATTAACAAATTAAATAAGTTTAACTAATGAAGTTTAGGTGCAGTTTGACACATTGGGTATTAGAAAGATTTGTAAATGAATCCTGACTGACCACACTTCTGATGTCATGAGCATGTACAGCATTGCAGTGATCACGTAGATTCAATTCATCCAACCCACTAATCGGACAGTAGGGACATGCAAAAGTCCTCACGTTGGGGCTGAAGAAACAATAAAAACAATAAAAGAAGAAATATCAATTTTAGCCTATATGTCCACTTTTTTGTATTTTTGTAATTTACAGTAATAATACATCTGTGAGTTAATATAATGGAAAATAATATGTTCTAAATAATTTTCTTCTGTTTTAACAATTTAGACATAACTTCAAATGTCATTGTTTCTTGCATGTCTTGTGAAGAAATATCATATGACAGTCAGTGTCAGTCATAAGATGCACAGTTATTGACTTAATGCGCAAATGCAGCATGTTTGCTTTAGTTTCAGTTCAAAAGTTTAAATATTAAAGCAATACTTTACCTCAAAAATGCCCATTACCATCAAGCCTCAGTGTATATGTATTTTAGCCGAGTACTATTAGTATTAAATAATATCCTGGCTATTTTTTTTAGGGTTACCCTAACAGCATTGGATAAGACCCCATTTTTGAAAGCTCCAAAAAGCACATGGGTTTATTGTGAATGTGCATATAAAGTTTGAAATCTTTTCCTTAACTCATTCACCGCCATTGACGAGTTATCTCGTCAATTATGAGTTAATATTTAACTAATAAATATGCCTTTCTGGACGAATTTCAAAGTGAAAGTGTAATACCGCCAAACCGAATTTATAAAAAACCAAAGTAAAAAAGGTTTAATGATTTATTTTAACTGCCTTTATGTTTGATAGTCATTCTGAGTCTGATCTCTAACATAAATTCCTTTACAAAAACGCATTTTTTTCAGCTTTTTGCTCAAAATTTTGTATTTTTGAAGAGAAATATCCATATTTCAGTGGTTAAATTAAGTGAAAAAAGTAAATATATAATGAAACGTTTTTTCCCCATTTTGTTTGTTTGTTTGTTTGTTTGAAAGCAGAGGGTGTGTTCTTTAATTTGATATAATTTGTATGTTTATATATTTATAGAAGATAATTTCCTGCAATGAATTTTGTGAAAATTTTGTTCAAATTACAAAAATGCAGGTGGGCAACTTTTCTCAAAAAGGCTGCCGGTGAATGAGTTAAGAACTCCATCACTTCACTTGGGAAGACCTTTTTTAAAAAACCTTATGGATTAGTTTATAATGGATGGATGCACTTTTTTCAAACCTTAAAAAAATGGGGCTCTATCCAATGACATTATAAAGTTGAAAAGAGTCAGGATATTTTTTAATATAACTTCGACTGTGTTTAGCTGAAAAAAAGTCATATACATAAATAGCACGGCTTGAGGGTGAGTAAATGTGGGCTAATTTGCATTTTTGGGTGAACTATTACTTTAATTGATTTTCACATATACACATTTAACTTTAAGGGACAGTTTCCCAAACAGGGTTTAGATCAATCCAGGACTAGGCCATATTTTAGGACATTTAAGTAGTTTATACAAACATACCTTACAAAAAACAATACCGGTGTACATCTTGGTACAGAACAGTGGCATTGATATATGTTTAGATATGTCAGGACAAGTTGTTTTTAAATCAAAGCAGCTCAAGCATCCATTTTAGTCTGGGACTAAGATATGCCCTGTCCGGGAAACAGCCCCTAACAGACTTAACCCATTAGAGTTATTTGGATGACCTGATGGCTTTTATGAAGAATGTAATGTAGTGTTTTGGACGTTCAACATGTTCTGTGGTCCTATGTATGCACTGAAAAAAGTTGGTTCAACTTAAAAAAGTAAGTTACCGTTGCCTTAAATGTTTTTGTTAATCCAACTTAAAAATATTAGTTGACCCAACAATTTTTACAATGATAACAATTGTATAATAATAATTGATATTTTTAACTTGAATTAACTCAAAATATTAAGGCAACCAGGTAACTTACTTTTTTAAGTTAAACCAAATCTTTTTTTACAGTGTGGACATACTGTATTGGCATATTTGTATAAAAATCTTTATTTGAGGTCAGGTGTAGAAAGGAAGTGATATTTTTTATTTTGGGGGGGGGTAAGCTACTCCTTTAACAGGGAAGCACCTACACCATGCTTAATGGGGAAGAAATGTTTATGTAAAATGATAGTGCTGAATTGACTGAGCCGCCCCAGGTCAGGTGTATATCAGTGTGTGTTTGTTAGTGCGACAGGATAGTTACCCCTGAGGTTGTTGCTGTTGCTGAATTCTCATTAGATGGATTTCAGTTTGCCAGGGCCTGTGAATAAAACATTACCTTGTAAATCCAGACAGGAGTTATTCAAACAATACTGCGTAGTGATCAGTATCCTTTAAACTCACCATTCATCCAACTCAGCCTCTAAATTTTCCGGTGCTGGGTTGGGGTTTATTCGTGCCACTGCAGGTGGTATGGCTCTAATGGCACCTGAAGGTGCAGCTTGGATTCGTGGCACGGGCAGGGCAAAAATAGGTGCAGTAAAACGTGAAAGGGGAGGAGCTTGACTTTGTGGGGCAGGTGCCAAGGCATTCCAATTGGGCAGACTGCCTTGATTGGCAGTGTTTGTATACTCCAACTGAGCAGCATGAAGTTGTTGAAGGCGGTGTTGGCGTATTAAAAAAAGTCAATGCATTAGTGTGACTGAAAGAGCAATTCACAGAAAAACATTCTAGGCATGCAGTATGCTCGATATAACTTCATTGTTGATGTTTGGCGGAGACTTACTTTAGTATGCTTGAGCTAACAGGTCTAACTGGATGGAATGTTGAAGAATTCCCAAACAGGTTGTAGCGCCGATTCCTCCGTCTATCAGTAGAAGGGCGCTGAAATAAAGAAACAAGAGTAGTGCATTTGATCTTTGATCAACCACCATATAAAAGGATAATAGGATATGTAAGGATTATTCCCTTACCAATGGATTTACTTGGTTTATTTGGCCTCTGCAGTGTGGACAGTGAGCTCTATGTCGAAGAGATTGATCTAAACATGTCTGACAAATTCTAAAAGTACAATAAGAGAAAAATACATATTTTATTATCATGTTAACAATCTTGCTGACAAGATGACAACAATGGCGGATTACACATAATGGAATTTCCCTATACAGATATACTTTCACTTTTGCTGACAGGAACTGCTTGTGTTTATAGAAAGTATAGGCTAGTCAGTGGAGAAGAGTAAGTTTAAAACAAAGATGGTAACAAACAGAATACTGTATGTGCATATGAAATAAAAATGAAAGCTCTTATTCTGGATAAAATTATTGAGTCATATCACTTATGATCAGGCATTAAATAAACAGAGAGATTTCACAAGTGTTAAACATTATGAAGCTGTCTTTGTTTTCACTCATGTCTGTTTGTAAAGCATTTACATATGCTCTTTATAAAAAATAAAGCTTCCTAAAACGTTTCACAAGGAATCATTAACATCCACATAAACTTTGTTGCTCAAAAGTTAGTGGAAAAAGATAGAAATGGTTCTTTAAGAACCAAAAATGGTTCTTCAATAGCATCGCTGCTGAGAACCCTTAAGCACATTTTACTTTCAAGAATGTAAAACTAAAAATGACCACTTACACTTTTCCGCAGCAGGCTGTAGGCTGAGACGGATTTGTTATTGTGTCCATACACACAGGACACTCTTCTTCTGAAGTGGACATCTCTTAATCTTCTGCTTTCTAACACGTGAACTGCTACTTGAGTCGTTTCTGCCTACTGTCTCTTTACTTTCAGATCTTTACTTTCATCTTAATATGTACCACTTCCTGATGTACTCTTTACATGGTACTTTCCTCCCGTGATCATAAACATAGAACCAGCTTGAAAGCTTCCAGTCATTTCAGAAACAAGTTCCTGGTTAGTTTAAGTCACGTGTTTGATCAAAAGTGAAAGTAAACAGAAGGGGGACTTTCAAGTAAATCTTAAGGTTTCACTTATTCCTGTTCATTGTGTGCCTTACTATAATTAGCTATTAATGCAGTATAACTAAAATAGAAATGGCAGTTTTATCAACATCAAGATTTGAGAATGTAAGGAAAACAGGGGTGTGTTCTTTTTGTGTTTTGAAGCCTGTGGTTGTGGTTTTAAAGGTGCAGTGTGTAAATTTTAGTGGCATCTAGTGGTGAGGTTGCAAAATTGCAACTAACGACGTAGTCCACTGCTCACCGCTCGCTTTTGAAACACATAGAGAAGCTACGGTAGCTGCCATCGGACAAACATGTCATTGTCGAAGACAACCAAGTAAAAAAAAATTGTCCGTTAAGGGCTTCTGTAGAAAAATGGCGGCACAAAATGGCGACTTCCATGTAAGGGGACCCTCTTTGTATGTAGATAAAAAGGTCTGGTTCTAAGGTAATAAACACATAACGGTTCATTATGCATGAATATACACCACTGATAATATAGTTTTGTATATTATTTTGCATTTCTGTCAAGAGATCCTTCTAAAAATTACACACGGCACCTTTAAAGGGATAGTTCACCCAAAAATGAAAATTCTGTCATCATTTACCCAACCATGTTGTTCTAAACCTGTAGGAGTTTAATTCTTCTGTTGAACACAAAAGAAGATATTAAAAAAATGATAAGAAAGATTAAATACCTGTTGACTTCCATAGAAGGAAACAATACCATGGAAACCAATGGGTACCATCAAATTTATAAATTTTCAATTTTGGAATCCTTTTAATGTGTGCGCTTCCATTTATTGTATTAAAGGGGACATATGATAAAAATCTGACTTTTACCATGTTTAAGTGCTATAATTGGCTCCCCAGTGCTACTACTAACCTAGTAAAAAAGATCAACCCAGTAACTTAGTTTTGGTAAACTATTCTCTGCGAGCATGTGAAAAAATATGTAATTGAAAATAGTCTGCCATTGTGATGTCAGAAGGTGATAATACCGCCCCTTAATCTGCACTATCCAACCACATCATTGTCATTTAGTGCAGAGATCATCTCATTTGCATTTATAAGGACACACCCAAAAACTGCACATTTTTGCTCACACCTACAAAGTGGCAATTTTAACATATTTTTATAAATTATCAATATGGTATTTTGAGCTAAACCTTCACATACATACTCTGGGGGCACAAAATATTTATTTGACATTTTAAAAAAAATCTTGCGAAATGTCCCCTTTAAACATTGTCCTATATTATATGTTAATAATGTAAAATATTTAACTGTTTTTTTCCAACAATACAATTATTCAGACTGATATCGGCAGATGCCGATAGTTTGGTGGTTAAATTAACTTGCATTAACTAAATTTAGAAGATTACGACTGTTATTCATTTTATAATAATTTTTTGATCATCAAACTAGTGATATTAAACTAGTGACATTTTCTATACACAGAGCTCAAATTCATTGCATTTTCCTGTTTTTATTGACAGGATATATCAGCCATGACTATCGGCTGTTTTTAATATCGGCCGATAGTGTTAAAATAGCTTTTATTGACTGACACCGAATTTTGGCAGATATATCGTGCAAAATCATTTTGAATTAAAACGTCTGCATTACAAAATAAATGTGAGCAAGTTGATGCATTGCACACACGCACGCACAATACCGTTAATGTTAGTACGTTAGTTGTAGGATTCTAGATTGAAATTGAGGCTATAAAAAAAGTTATTTTACATTCTTCTTCAAAACAGTACTGTCTTATCTATATCCGTCGTTTAGTCTACAAAATCATGCATTTAAATGTAAATTCACCTTTTAAGAAAAGGTTGTCAGGTTTTCGGACCACCATCACAAGCTGTTAGAGGATTTTTTTTTTTTTTTGCGTTTGAGGAAATTCGTGAACTGGGGATCCCAAGGGCTTTTATTATGGAAACAATACGGGGCTTTTATTTCACTGCGGAAGAAAAATCACCTGATCGCCGCACAGCTTCATGGGAAAAAAATCGATCAGCAGCAGGCAACAGTGGATTTCAACATGTCTGCCGTGAGCTGTCAGTAAAGGAGTTGTTTTTTGAGCTCAACAGCAGCAGATCCGCGAGGTCGGCGGACGACAGCAGACGCCGATGGCTCAGTGCGTGCAGTCTGTGCACGAGTTCATCCAGGACTCGTTCGTGCCGATGGTGGCCGTCCTGTGCAGCGAAGATGCGGAGCGAGTGACCCGCAAAAACAACTTGAGCTTTGCCGAGCTGCTGCGGCCTTTCTGTCGCCTGACGTCCGAGGGTAAGAGCCCTGATCAGACATAAAACCCGATTCACAATTTCACATATAAGTTAACTGATCAATCGAGAAAACCGATGTTAGCTTTACAGCTCCTCTAATACACACACAGGGGCTGTGTCAAAACGTAGTAAGCTCCCTATCTTGACAGCATATTTGGGCATTGCGCGAAACTGCTGCCTAGGCTTGCTTCAAATGCTCGAACGCGCCTTTGATAAAGATGTTGTCTAGGTAGTCAGCTCATTAGGTCTTGTGACACAGCCTTGGTCAAATGACAGGAAGAGTAGCAACATAGCTTAGTCTGATCTCTCTCTCTCTTACCCTGTCCGTGAAATCTGATCTGATTTCTTCCATCTAGTGACCACTGTCACAGTCAGACAGATAACAGATTGAGTTACTTATACTGGTGAGAGATTTGGATAAACATTTAAAAGGCCCATGTTGTCTACTAGCTATAGTACAAGCCTGTATTGGGCCTGTGCTACAGTACCCAACCAACAGCCTGGTAAACTATTCTGGATCTTAAGCAATCCGCCGGTCAGATCTGCTGGCTCATCTCTTTAAGACTCAAGTTGTTTACAATGGTGCACTGTGTCAAATTCACAAGAAAGCCCTAAATATTATCAGATGTCTTGTGTAGTCTTACATGCTACTGTTGTCAAGTGATTAACAAGAGCAGATAGCTATTTATGCGTTTGTGCAGAAGCTTTTATCAAAGTGATGTGCATTGCATTTAAAGCATACATTTTATCAGTATATGTGTTCCCTGGTATCCAACCCATGACGAACCCATAGTTTTACTACAGGAACATAAGCAAATCTTTCACAAGAAATTACAAATGAGAAACAAATACCCCAACATTTCAAATAGATGTCTACTAACAAATAGATGTAGTTTTAATTGGTTTGTTAATAAAATGGTCAGTCGAGTTCACAATAAGGCCATGTTTACACCTGGTATTAAGATACATTTTGGTTGCACAAAAAGGCAACGCGTACAGGTGTAACGCTTTGAGCTTGTCCACTTACACCCACGTTCAAAGGTAGTCGAAACGCATTTAACCGAATTGCTTTTGTAGTGTACACGCTCATGTAGTTGAATGTGTGTTCGAGCAGCCACAAAAGCACCTACACTCCCCCTACTGATCTCCAACATAATGGAGCAGGATCTCAGACCTGGGCTGTGAGTTATTTATAATAGTACATTTAGATCTGGTGCAGATCTGGGGCACCATTCACTTTCATAATAGGAAAAAATACAAATGGAAGTAAATGGTGCCCCAGATCTGCTTATAGACCCTCACCTCAAAGTGATCAGGACAGAAACGGTCGAAAGTGGACAAAAGAGAACACCAGCTGTGATGTCGTAAATGTGCTCTGAGATACGAGCTCACCAAAATTCTTATGAGACACAGCATCTTATATTTGGAGAAGGGCCTGAACTCCCTCTGAATGACCCCTGTTTATTTTCATTAGCAATGATCTGAGCCATTCAGAAATCGTGAGGTTGTAAGTTAACACAGGTCATTGGAGGTTCACTGGTTGTGGTCAGCTGTATTTTTAACTAATGATACTAGGAAATGTATCAGATTATGAGAAAACATTCTGTGTTTCAGATTCTTAGAAATAACAGTGACACTGTAGTTAGTTATTATTGGTTTGCCGTGACAGAACACAGAGCTCTGTTTGTGTTTATCTTTAGCCCGGAGTCATATGGATAAATTGTATTCATTTAAGAATTCCTTGGCATGCAGAGACCGAAATCACATTAATCAATGATTAAATTTTTTTATTTAAATCAACAATTCACCCAAAAATAGTTCAATCCTCATGTTGTTTCGACCATTTCGACTTTCCATATAATACGAAAAGAGTGCTGCTTATTTGTCCTATGAATGTGACCTCTGTTTCTAAATTAGTGATATGGAATACCCCTAATTTTCCTCGTGATTTTAGGTTTATCTTTGTAAAGCAAAAAAAAAAAAAACAGATCTGGGGCACTATTTACTTCATTTGTATTTTTTTCCTGTTATGGAAGTGAATGGTGCCCCAGATCTGCACCAGATCTAAATGTACTATTACAAATAACTCACAGCCCAGGTCTGAGATCCTGCTCCATTATGTTTTTAACACGAACCAATTTAAAATGCAAACCTCCTTTGAATTTTTCTCCTTATGTTTTTGACCCTGCTGTTTTCCAGGTCACCTGCGTGACCCCAATAACCAGGTGGTTGTGGTGAAGGGTCTCCGGATCAGCGTGACGGGTATCAGCACAAGGCCTCCGCAGACCCCAGAGCTGCAGAAACTCCTCAGTCAGGCGGTCTCTGTCTGCCAGCCTCCTGAGGGTTCTCCTGCCAATGTCGTCACGGCTGGAGATTACGACCTTAACATAAGCGGTAAGTACTTGCTACAAAAGAGTTCCTCAGTTTGAGGAAGTTCATAGCACGTCTGGCGGTGTTAATAAAATACAGCAAAGTGAACACAAACAGGAACTAATGAGACAGAAATGGCACGTATAGTGTGGTCTAAACGTTTGAGGCAAGTAAAGGTGCTTCTGTTTTTCATGTTTTAAAGAGCATCTATTCATGAATATCAGCTGTCGTCACTCACATCTCAAACTTGTCTTTCACCATTTTGAGTACATGAAGTGGTCGCAAAATAACTAGAAGCTATTCCTTCAATATGTTGTGAGCATCAAAATCACTATTTTTACAACACTAAGAAGACTCGACACAACATGATACTTTGCTCGAAGTATCACCTGTGTCTCTACACATGAACTCAAGCATTGAGAACATTGTTTGTGTACACAGAGTTTACTAAAAAGAAGGTTTTGAACAACTGACTTTGGTTATTTTGGCGTCCACTCGCCGCCATCTTGCCTGTCAAGATGTATCGATCTCTGAATTTGCGCGACGTAAGGAGGGAGAAGAGTAAAGATGGATAGCTCCTAAAGCATAGTTCCATATAAATGCACGGATAATTAGTTGTTTTGTCGCAAGTGAAAAACAATATTGACCTTTTAGTTGAAAAAGGAGCCTTATATGAGATTCTTCATCTACATGCGGAGATCGATTCTTTATGTCTGGTAAAGATGGGGAGCACACACCAAAACAACCAAAGTCAGTTGTTCAAAACCTTTCTTTTTAGTAAACTTTGTGTACACAAAGAATGTTCTCAATGCTTGCGTTCATGTGTAGAGATAAAGGTGATACTTCGAGCAAAGTTTCATGTTTTGTTGTGCCTTCTTAGTGTTGTAAAAGTAGTGGTTGTTCGGTAGCATCACGGATCGAGTAGGGATCACACCTTAACAATGATATTTTTTGACAGTCAAGGTGCGAAATATTGTCTTTCGTCATAGAGTCATAGACAGTAAAAGATAAGAAATCCATAATTGTAGCAAGCTAGCTAATGCTTGTAAGTAGCCTACTGGTACTCGGTAGGTACTCAAAATGGCGGAAAAAGAGCAGATGACGTAAAAAATCACACTGTTATTTATGAATTGTGCAATTTATGTTTTTAAATTTCCTTTTGTGCATAAGTGTGTATTAGTACATGTTAATGATATGCAAAAGGTACATACCCCAAAGTAAACAATGACGCAAGTTATCGTCTCTAACGCAAATCTCTTTGGTAGGAAAATGTACGGTATGTGGAAAAATGTGTTTTTTAACCATAAACCACGCAAACACTTTGTATTATACCAAATACACAAAATAACATAGTTATTTTTTTTTAGCAATGAAATAGGTGCTCTTTAAGTTTAATGCGGTCTTCTGAGACCAATGGTCTAAAAATATCTTTAAAACCTGAAAAAAATTTAGTTAAAAAGTCACAATTGTGATCGTGTTGTTATTTCTTTATTTTTATGCAAATGCATCACATCTTAATGCAAAACCTGATGATCCATGTTATCCCAGAATGATTCAAGATGTGCTTCCATTGAAGCAATGTGATTATTGACCACAAATATATAAATATTTTTCATCTTCTTATAAAATGATGTCTTTTTCGTAATCCTAAAGCTTTATATTTTCTATGTGTCCTCAGATTTTTGAACCCAACTGTATTTTATTTTATTCAATAATTAATTCTTATAAGATGTGTATACTTTAACCTCGTTACCTGAAGAGGGCAGTAGATCACTTAAAGCAGGGCTGGGCATTCCTGGTTTTGAAAGGCCACTGTCCTGCAAAGTTTAGCTCCAACCCTAATCAAACACACCTGAAAATCCCAATTAAAGGCTTCAGTATGACTTGGAAATGACATTCAGGTGTGTTTGATTAGGGTTGGAGCTAAACTTTGCAGGACAGTGGCCCCCTAGGACTAGTAATGCCCACCCCTTACTTAAAGAAATAGTTGACCAAAAATAAAAATTCTGTCATTTACTCGCTCTCATGTTGTTACAAACCTGTATATATTTCTTTGTTCTTATGAACACGAAGGAGGATATTTTTTGGGATTTTTTGTGGCCAGGCCCCCACAGACTAACAGAATAATATTGAAGTCAATGGGGTCTAAGATCGGTTTGGCTACAAACATTCCTCAAAATGTTTTCTTTCATCAGAACGAAGAAATTTATACAGGTTTGTAATAGGGCTGCATGATTACTCGTTTTTAAACCGAAATCGCAATGTGAATGGATGCGGTTTTCGAATCGCAAGAGCTGCGATTATTTCGATTCAAAACTATCAAATATAACAATCATCTAGTACGCAGTTTTTGACAGTTCGCTTCATGCGCATTTTACGTTTGATGCAGTTTAAACCAATAGAGTGCATTAACACTGAGGTGCTGACTACACGTCAGATAACATCATTTGGAAAACATGAGCGAGCAGCAGTTCAACTCCTCAAAAAGTGTACGGCCATATGATTTCCGCGATGCGGAAAACACGGACAGAATCGCGAAATGCATACAAATGGAATTAACTGCACAACACGGAATGTCATGAAGTTGGCGGATTTTGGATTCAGTCATTTTAAAAACCCATTATAACTCATTAACCGGCAAATGAAAGGACAGAAATGCGCGAAAACATTTCCCTTTTGTGTAATGTTGGACTTAAAGAAAGGTGTATATACGTCCGTTTCTCGTCATGCATCGCAAACAATGACAAGCGCCTCATCAGACTATAAGCAGGTTTCATTAAAGCCCGGAACACAGAAGACGAAAGAGGTACATTATGCACGCGCACATCTGCACCGCTTTGAATATTTACAGGCACGAGGTTTCATATAGCGCTCACACAGAGAGCAGTCAGCACACGCGTGATCACTAAACTTAAGTTTTCTTTCTTGTCTAAGTGAACATAAATAGCTGGATGTTTATCAGTATATTGAAGCAGAGCAGTTTTAAAGCTGTCTTGGGTCTTAAAGTGACAGTAACCTGTTGCTTTCTGTGTCAGAAATGTTTATTACACCAAAAATTAAAATCACTCCTTACTCTTAACTGAACAAGCTTCTGCAGCTCCACATTTTATTTGTATTTTTTGCTTATGTTAAATCATAGATTCTAATAACTAATATATTTACATTTATTACAGATGCCTGAAAAGTAAAACAAGATGAGTATAGTCTTATAATTAAAAGAAAAAACTAAACATTTGCTTGTCAGAAGCATTGTTGTAGTGACAGCCAAAATACATTGGCCTATATGTTATTTTAAATAAAACTTTCAATACATTTTTGTTAAATTGTATTTTAATGTTCTTAGATAAAAAAAGTTTGTCTGCAGAAGAGCAAAGTCTTGCAGACACCTTGGTACAATGTTTAAGAGGTTTTAAATAAACAGTAGCACAGCATCTTTCTTTGGTGCTATTAAAACCACCCCAACAAACCTGGATGTAGCTCTTTTATTATATACTAATGAATCGCACTTTAAATCGCGAATCGCAATTTTGATCAGAAAAATCGCAATTAGATTTTTTCTCCAAATTGTGCAGCCCTAGTTTGTAACAACATGAGAGCGGGTAAATCATGACAGAATTTTCATTTTTAGGGACTATCCCTTTAAGAGCAACCAATTCAATTAAATGCTATAATTGTCTGTGAAATTGAAGTGTTTGATTTCCATTACACCTTTATGTTTATCATTTCTGATCTTGTTTTTCGTTTTTCCAATTTTTTTTGCCCCCAAACTTCTGTGGATGAATTCTTGGTAAGAGCTATGACCCTCAAATGCACCCTCTCCGGTGTGTTTGTATGCCAGGTCAAAACATGTGTGCTTTGCTGTGACCCCTGTGAAAAAAAAATGAGTGTTTGGTTACCTTTCATATCCTTCAAAGGCCCTCCTCTACCTCACTACACAAACAAGACGTGAACACCTCCTTGTAAAACCGGAATAATATATTAAAACTTACCTGAATAAGCGTAGACCAGTGCCAGAATTGGTTGGGTGGTGCCTACACCTAGGTGTTAGTCTGAAACAAAGCAAAGTAAGGTTTCCACTAAATTATATTCATTATGCCAACTGCCAAAAAGCTTACAGAGGATTGTGGGATACCATTGTGAGGATACATCTGTGCAGGCTTTAAAAACTGAGCAGTAGACAGGATGTGATGCAAACACTGGGTTTGAATGAGCCTATCCTGTTTAGTCTGCTGAAGCAGCAATATTCAGTCTTTGGACACAGTCTTTGTTTAACTTAGAAGTAGTCACATGACCAGGTAGTGAAGCATTGTTTTTTTGTATATGTGACCGACTGGCTGATGGTCTTTTAGATTAATACAGCTTCAGCATTACCTGTTACTCCAACCTCTGTTTGAACTGGCGTAATTATTTGGCGTTTTATGTGTGCATAATAAGATTTCAGTTTTATATCCTTGAGACTTTATTGTTCACTACAATTGTTTTATTATTTTCTATAGCACTTTTCACAATGTTGCACAGTTATGTTTATTGCTTAATTTATTTATAAACCCACAGCGTGAGATGGCAATGAAACAGACAAAAAGTTTACTTTGTAAATCAGCATTGCTCGCTGAAGTTGTTCAAATCTTCCTGTCTGTGTTGAAGGTTCACTTCATTCTTTAAAACCCCTATTTGGCTTCATGATGCTTCTGTGGTTTTTGTAAGTATTAAACATTTCGGCTCCCATTTGCCTCTCTCCTCTTAGACCGCACGGTCAAAGCGAGCGTTCCCTGGTACTCTGACTGGAAAGAAACAATCACCCAGCTGAACTCATCCAAGTGCTTCACAGGTATTCCCCTCCTATCCCAAGCTGGGACTGTGTCACTTTCCGGCCTCGCCTGAATCGCTCGATAGTATCGTCGCTAAACCTTTCTTTCCAATTCAGCTTTCTTCACTTTCTTAGGATGTTGGTGATGGTGTGTGCGCGTGTGTGTGTGTGTGTGTGTGTGTTGAGATCAAAGGAAAATGACTTATTGGACAAAAGCTCACACTTTAAGGCATTTTTAGATCAGACCTTTTCTTTGCCAGGAAATTCACAATCACCCCTTTTCTGCTGATCTGAGAACATTGACATGAGACATTGGTTAACAATTGAGAAGCTCAGATGCAAAATCAAATGCTATTGACACACATTATACGTTCATCAAATACTTCAGACTATTCAGAAATATTGGTTTGTTGGCAGAATGAGTCTGATTAAAAAAAATGCTAACTACAAGAAAGATGTCAGATGCATTTTGAATCTGAGCTAATCAATTGTTTTGGTTTAGTTTGTTTGTGAGCTTTTTACTTCAGTGAGTCATTTTACCTTTAGTGAGTAAAAACAAGCTCTTACCGTATAGACTTTAGATTTTTTCCTCTCTGTAGATGAGCTGTTTTCCAGATTCTGTGAAGTACGGATCAATTTACAGATGCACTTTAATCATTATCTGAAATCCAAGCAGAATAAATCTACTTAACCCTTGTGCATTGTTCAAATTTACTACCTTTTGTGTTGTTAGTGGATGAAAACATACACTAAATTCAACGGCTATAAAATTGTATCAGATTAATATTTTTTCCAATTTTTTTACATAAATCTGTTAATCAACCTCAGTACTAATCAAAACTACCAAATCTTCACAAAAATTCCATGATTTTAACTCTTTAATTGCCAAGTTTATAAGTGTTGTCACTGATTTGGGGTAAAAACATAAACAAAATGACAGATTTTCAATATAAAAAGTGATTGTAAACTGGAATTTTTTAAAACCTTTTCAGAGTCTTGGGCATGTCAAATATTGGCTTTGAAGCATTTTTAGTTTTTGTGTAGCACCAGTTTTCATTTTTTTCTCCCTCATTTATTGCTAGTGTCTGTTTTGCCCCATTGACTTCCATTATAACAACATATTTTGATTGAATGTTGGTGTTTTTTCCTTTTGCTAAGACGTCAAATTTGTCATTTTTACTGTTGATCACCATGTGGCACTATTAACCCTTTAGTAGCCCTGTGCAAAAACAAAGCTTAATTTTCTTAACACACACACACGCTCTAATATGCTTTTTTTATGGAGTTATACTCCATATAATGCAACGTACAAGCCAGAAATTAAGCTTTGTTTTTGCACAGGGCTACTAAAGGGTTAAAAACCGTTTATGATAAAAGAGACGCTCACGTTCACAAAATACACGCAAGACAATCCCTTAACATTAAACTCTGATTACACATGAGATTATGCGAGTATCTGGCAAACGCGAGTGTCTCTTTTATCATAAACCCTTTAGACGCATCTGCAGCAGGCACTTATTTTGACAAGACACGTGATGCACGTATGTTCACTCGACACGCAGAACACATGTTTTGAACTACGAACCACACACATGACGTGCTACATACATGTTGTGACGAATTTCGCATCGTGCACCATCGAAAAAAGAGGTCACCGGCCGCCACTGCACTCCAGTCTGTCTTTTGAAGGGCTTGCAACCATAAGCGCCTACATTTATCTTCAAATGGTGTCTTCGATGACGGTATTCTATAAAAATGAAGGTCATCTTTTTTGGCATTCCTATTTTGACACCCAACAGCACAACAAGACATTTTTTTGTGGGTTATCTTGCCTGTTTCACTTTAAGGACAAGTTCGGTATTTTACACTTAAAGCCCTGTTTTCAGATTGTTTATGATGAAATAGAACGGTTTTGACTGAAATTTCGACATATGCGGTTGCCCCGAGAATTTTCGGGTGTTTGTGTTTCACCTCCCACCTCTACAATGGGTTTATAGGTGCACTGGAACAATCCTTTCTAAAATGCATTAAACTTTAGTTTACAAAGACGTGAAACTCACCGAGTGGTCAGGGGTGTTCACTGATATGCTCACACAAAAATCGCTGCAAAAGATGCTTTCCAACAGGTCTTTTAGCATTCGTTGTTAACTTGTGGACCTATTTTTCCAAACGCCTCACACCTGTACATTCTTCAGCTGAGAGCTTGAATAATAGACACTCCAGCCCAGTTGGTGGCGATAATCCTCCTTTGCCAATTGCAAAAATAGAAACAAAGTTCCCGGCGCGGAGTAATACCGTACCTCACAGCACATCTAATACAAGTCAATGGAGTTGGCAAAAACTACGATAAAACCTGTTGGAATGCGTATTTTGCAGCGATTTTTGTGTGAGCATATCAGTGAACACCCCTGACCACTCGGTGAGTTTCACGTCTTTGTAAAAGAAAGTTTAATGCATTTTAGGAAGGATTGTTCCAGTGCAACTATAAACCCATTGTAGAGGTAGGAGGTGAAACACAAACACCCGAAAATTCTCGGGGCAGCCGCATAGACCCCTTCACGGTTCACATCACAGGCGGTTCCCACTGCGCATGTCGGGGTCAGAAAAGTCATTACAGCAAATTGAGTTGCGTATTATTCGATGTCGTCAAAAATGCCTACTTACGTCGTGGGCTGTGAAAATCGCACCAGGCCTTCCATTAAGTTTTCACGATTCATGCAGATTCTCAAAAACAAAAAAATACAACATCTGTGGCTGCAAGCAATTAATGTGCAGACTGGAACAATGCAAATATCAAAGAGGCTTGTGTTTGTAGTGCTCACTTCATTTGGGGTAAGTCGTCATTTTTCAGACCTGTTAGATTAAATTATAAAGCCTGAATGGTATGAACAGTTTGACCCCATGCTGCGCGCGCACCCGATAGTCATTCAATGTTTACAATTCCTTAAAGGGGTCTATATGTCGAAATTTCAGTCAAGACCGTTCTATTTCATCATAAAAAATCTGAAAACAGGGCTTTAAGTGTAAAATACCGAACTTGTCCTTTAATTACACAATTAATTTCCACTGTTTTTCTGACACCACATTGCGCAGCTTGCAATGACGTGATGCTCCTGGCTTTACTCTAGCTTTATCTCAACATTAACACATTTCCACAAAAGAAGATATTTTGATGGTAACCACACACGAGAATTAGTAAATGCTGACAGAATTTTTATTTTTGGTTAACTTTGGCTTTGAACAGCATTATAGTTTTGTAGGGTAGAAGCTGTTTTCAAACTCCACCTTGCTTCCTTCAGACTCAATTCAGAAGATTTAGATTGAATTTAATGATAGACTGACAGAGTAAAGTGATTCATGCATTGACCTTGTTTTCATAAATGATTCTGAAACAACGATTGATTGAGAGGAAATGTCAAGGAGCTAATAAATCTAAGGGGAAAAATAATTCCTAAGTTATTCCTCATCTTCCCACATTTCTGGATTGATCGAAAGGATGAATTTGGCTGTGAATGCTGATGTGCATCCAACGTTCTGGTGGATCCATAAATCTTTTAACAAAGTTAGGTTGAATCTTAAAGATCGTGAAGTTGCAGAACAATGTTTAATGTTTTCTAAACTATATTATTAATGCTGAAATGCTTGTTTGCTATTCGGAAAAGCAACATTTAATACATTGTTTGTAAATTTTAACATTTTGAATTTATTTATTTATTTTCACTTTATTTTAGGTCTGTCAAATGTATGTCTTTACACACAGGGTTTTGATTCATCCTTTTAAGTGACCAAATCTTTTTAATTTTAACAGTGTTTCCAGTGTCTGTTCAGCTTCTTGTAGCTCCAATGTTTTTCCTCTTGGCTTACATATTATGATCCCCTTCTCTTTTGCCCTTAGGGCTGATCGTGCAACCTCCAAAACTCATGTTTCTGAATCAAGACAATATTTCTTTGTGTGTGTGTGTTTACATTCTAGCAACAACGCCATGGTTTGAGACCTACAGGGAAAACTTCCTACAGTCCATGCCTGCCTCCGAGCACGAGTTCCTCAACCACTATCTGGCCTGTATCCTTCAAAACGTAGACATATGACTTTCTTGTGTCCTGTCCTCTCTCTTTGTCCTCTGTTATGCTCATAATCACATGATTATTTACTACTAGAGATGCACTAAAATTTGTGCTAATATACACTATATAGGAAATATTGTTTGTGAAGTCTCCTGAACTCATGTGCAGGTATGTTGGTGGTATCGTCACGTGACGCGGTACCCACAGAACAGTTCCTCAAACTCTCACAAGAACAGCACAGAATCCAGCACAGCGGAGAATACACCATCCCTAAATGGTTCATCCCCAATACACTTAAATATTACGTCTTACTCCATGACATCAGCGACGGAGATGAGCAGAGGTGTGTGTGTCACTTCGTATAATCTCAAGTGATTCTTTAGCCCTATTCGGACAGGATTAGTTTTACAGGAGGACCTCTGAGAAAATCGTGCTTTTTGGAGGTCCTCTGTCTTTTTAATCCCGTCTGAATCTCCATAAAAATTCCAGAGCAATTTACCTACTGTTTTTCGCCAAACTCAGAGGTCCTCTGAGAAATTTAATCCCATCCGGATGCAAATGTCTGTGCTTGCCCACAATATCTTTTGAAAACGCGGTTCTTGGCCAACGTGATCTGCCATAAGAGTCTCATTCATTCAGATATTAATGAATTTTCCATTTTTTCCATTCAGCGGAAGAAAATAATAAAATCAAGACGACTGAATATCAAACACTGTTAAGACTGAACACTGTAATATTAGTATAAGGTAAACTCTACCATTGCGGAGTTGAACAAAATATACGTTTATGTTAATTAATAAAGATAATAAATGGTTATTAATCATTATTTCTTCATTTCTTTGGGTTTATTATTAGCAGCCAGTTATATAAAACACGTAGGCTAATGTTACTTTAGTAGCATTTGTATAAGCGATTTTGATTTGTTAAAATTAAATGAATAAATTACATGTTCTGTAATAATTTTACATTTATAGCAAAATATCAAACCTTACAAGCACACGTATCCAGATCATGTGATCTTCTGCAACGCCCAAAAGCATAAAACAGACACTCCAATCTCTGGAATAGCCTGAGAATTTTAATCCCATCTGAATCGGTACATAAAATCACAGACGTCATGGGGGACATGTTGAAACTCAAACGTCGTTTGGAAACTAATCATCTCGAAATAGTGCTTTTGTAACATTTTTTGTTGCATTTGTAGATCTTTTGCACATTTTTTAGAAACTGTGTGCTGTGTTTCTAATACCCTTCAATTTGCAATTTCAATTTTCGCAATTTGAAAATATGCCCAATGCAAACAAGTCAACTTCTCAAAAACTCATATATATATATATAGCAACAGTTTTGCCCCATAACATGGGGTGTTTTTAACTCTTCCCTGCCAATGACGAGTATTTCCGGCTTTCCGCAATACCGCTATTATCAACACAACTTCTAAAACCCGGAAGTATCGCCCTAGGACAAATGGATCTATGTCCGCGTATGCTTTTAGGATCGCTCTGAATCTGATCTTTATCAAAAGTCCTTCACCAAAATGGAATTATCTAAATTTTTTGCAAAAAAATTGGTGTTTGAAGAAACCTACCCATATATGAGAAGTGATAAAGAGAGAACAAATGAAGGTAGGATGAAACAGTTTTTTTTTTGTTTAAAAGCAGATGGTCTGTTCTTTCATTTGATATATTGTTTGTTTATATATTTTAAGAAGAAAATTTTCTGGACGGCATTAGGGATGCAGCGATTAACCGGTTTCACTATTAACCGCGCTTTAAAATGTCACGGTTAAGTAACCGTAAAGCCTCCGCTACACCGCGTGTTTTTGTTTCACGCACGCACACACGAGCCAGATTCACGAGCCACCAAGAGGCGGGTGCGGCATGCGACATGCTCGTTAGCGCACTGTATGACAAAGCTCCGCGTTCAAAAGAATATGTGCGCGTGACGCGTCTCTTGGTTGTTCGTGCATCTGGTGTGTGTGTGTGTGCGTGCCTGCACGGGTGCGTGAAAGAGCCACACTCCAATCGGTCTGTGCAGCATTAAAAACCTCCTCCTCGCGGATCAAATCCGGGCGGGGCTCCTGGTGGTCTGACTGCATTTAATAACGTTGAATTATTTTAGCGCGTTAAAGATTTATGAATTAATAGCATGAGTTAACACGTTAATGCTGCCAGTCCAATATGACTCACAGAACCCAGTCCAGGATGACCCTGTGTTATTATTCGTTTTGAGAGGCTCTTATCATTTTTACTAATACTTCAAACAAATCAAAATAATATACATTTAGTTTTATAATATATTTATAATACTTTATAATATTATAATATATATTCAGTCCAAATATAAAATTACATTTATTCAAAAGATCATTAAAATGAATAGCCTACAGGTTTCAAAAGGCACCTATACTGTTTAAGTCAAAGCCTGCTAGGTTATTATTATTATCATTTGTCCAAGAAAATACACAAACTGAAAATACAAAAGAATTTAGCAATTGTTAAAAAATGTATTCATGTGATTTTTTACATTAATGTTGTAAAATAAATGAGTCCATAATAACCGTACAACCGTGATTATTTATCAGACTATAACCGTTCCATCAAAATTTATAATCGTTGCATCCCTAGACGGCATTAAACTTTTGTGAAAATCATGAAAAATGCTGGCTGGCAACTTTTAAAAAAAACACTGGTGGAGAAAGAGTTAAGCATATTCCTTCTAAAAAGGAATATGTCGCAAAACTGTAATGGAAACGGTTTTCAAATTTACAGATCACCTGACGATCATTCTTTAAAGGGGCCATGGCATGAAAATCTGACTTTTTCCATGTTTAAGTGCTATGATTGGGTCCCAAGTGTTACCCAGTAACTTAGTTTTGGTAAACCATTCTCTACAAGCACATGAAAAAATAGGTTGTTGAAATTTGGCTCTCCTTATGATGTCATAAGGAGCTCTTATTATAATAATACCACCCCTTAATCTGCACCATCCAACCACAGCACTGCCATTTAGTGCAGAGAAAAGCACAATTGAGTTTTAATTGCAACAAACCCCCATCATTGTGATCAGTGTTTGAATTTTATCAGCTCTTTTGCATTTTAAAGGAAACACCCAAAACAGCACATTTTCGCTCACACCTACAAAGTAAGCAATTTTAACATGCTGTAATAAATTATTTATATGGTATTTTGAGCTAAAACTTTACATATGTGCTCTGGGGACACCAAAGATTTATTTGACATCTTAAAAAAGTCTTGTGCCATGGCCCCTTTAAAGGACAAGTTCGGTATTTTACACTTAAAGCCCTGTTTTCAGATTGTTTATGATGAAATAGAATGGTTTTGACTGAAATTTCGACATATGCGGCTGCCCCGAGAATTTTCGGGTGTTTGTTGTTTCCCCTTCCACCTCTACAATGGGTGTATAGGTGCACAGGAACAATCCTTCCTAAAATGCATTAAACTTTCGCTTACAAAGACGTGAAACTCATTGAGTGGTCAGGGGTGTTCACTGATATGCTCACACAAAAATCGCTGCAAAAGGCGCATTCCAACAGCTGTTTTAGCGTAGTTTTTTCAACTCCATTGACTTGTATTAGATGTGCTGTGAGGTACGGTATTACTCCGCGCCGGGAACTTTGTTTCTATTCTTGCAATTGGCAAAGGCGGATTATCACCACCAACTGGGCTTTAGTGTTTATTATTCAAGCTCTCAACGGAAGAATACACGGGTGTGAGGCGTTTGGAAAAATAGGTCCACAAGTTTACAACGAATGCTAAAACACCTGTTGGAAAGCATCTTTTGCAGCGATTTTTGTGTGAGCATATCACCCCTGACCACTCGGTGAGTTTCACGTCTTTTTAAACAAAAGTTTAATGCATTTTAGAAAGGATTGTTCCAGTGCACCTATACACCCATTGTAGAGGTGGGAGGTGAAACAACAAACACCCGAAAATTCTCGGGGCAGCTGCATATGTCGAAATTTCAGTCAGGACCGTTCTATTTCATCATAAACAATCTGAAAACAGGGCTTTAAGTGTAAAATACCGAACTTGTCCTTTAAAGATGTGAAATCACGTGCAATAACCTCCCAGAAAGCCATGAGACTGCTTCCATTGTAAGTGGCTTTCCTTGCTAATAATTAATGCTTTGAGAACACGCCTGATGTATATGCACCATGACTTTGATCTCATTGGTCATGTGAGAAGTCATCACAATCGAACCCTTGTGTTTTTCCTTGTGTTCTTTGTCATTGTGAAGCTCCATGTGTCTCAGTGTTGTCGATGCAGTGTAAACAAATGATTTAAGTAAAAAAAGCGTTCTTCTTGCACACAACCACCTTTGTAGCTATAGTACCCACTTTTATATTTTTAGGAACATTGTTAAATTCTGTTTAAAACAGCTTAAGCTTTGTGTAAACATTAGAAAAATTAGTGTGTGTGTGTGAGTTTTCGTAGATCTGTCAGCCTCTGTGATTCCTCTTGAGTCATCAGAATTTACAGCTGTAGTTTTATAAAAATCTTGTAATGAAACACTTCGATGCGCTTGTCTGACCTGCGCACATTATAATGTGATTGTATTTTATATGAGCAGTGAATTGTAAATGAATATTCCATAAGCCATTCAAAGCCCTATACATATTTCTGAAGTGATTTTGATTGCATTACTTGTTCTGTTTTTAAAACAAAATGCACTCAACCAGTGACTCTAAACCTGCCTCGGGTGTTAAAACTAAATTGATGTCAAGAGGAAAGACTTCTGCTTTCCTTGTGTTCTTGTTCGCATTTAATTAAACCGCTATGAGAATAGCAATGTATTGAAGCTTAAACACAACATGAATGGCATTCACAATGCATTTGACATCTGTAATGTGATATTACAGTGTGAACATAATATGAGTTTAGGATTTTATTACCTTTGATTTAATCACGAGACGTCTGGTTGTGATATTGTTAGTGAGGCTTTTTCAATAACTATTACATTTCGGCACATAACTGGCTGCACTGCGTGTGCCACGGACATGAATTACACCTCAGATCATGTTGCTTGTTATTTTTCATATGAGTGAATGTAAGACTTATGCAACAGTTATGATTTGTCACAATCATGCACAGGGCTCGAGGTGATTCTGAAAATGTGACACTAAATTGTACATTGTTCCTGTCAGGTTATTTGCTTTTCTTTCTATTTCCACCTCTGTGAATTCTGAATGTAGATAAGTTGCCAGTCACTTAAACATGTGCTGTTTGCAGCCCTGAGCTCTGATGAATATAAGATAAGCATGACTGTGGGGAGAGAGATTAGACTGTCGTATAAATGTATGATGGTATAGATAAAACAACTATTAATGTCTCTCTCAGGGCGGACTTGGTTTACGAAGATATGAAACAGCGATATGGTACGCAGGGCTGCTATCTGCTGAAGATAAATTCCCGTAGTGGTGCCGGTGGTGCGGATGAACAGATGCCGGACCCCTGGAGTCAGTACTTGCACAAGACCAGCATCCACACCCCTGTGAGTGCCACACCCTCACTACATGATTAGAAAATAAACTAACCCACGTATAGACCTATGACTATATCGGCATGCACTCTTTTCTTCATTGCTTATTCTGGCCAAGGACCAACTAGATTGACAGGACATTTGAAGATGTAGCATTGTAGCAGCATGGTATCAAACCTTTCAAAAAAGTGCCCATTAAATCCGCCCAATCATATAAGTGCTTGCTGTTTGAAGTAAGCTCCAGCATTGTGTGTGTAATATGCAGTTTTGGGGTGGGCTTTTCCATGCATTAGTTAAACTTTAAGTACACAATTTCCTGATCTTTATTATTTCTGTTTGTATGTTATGCTACAGGAGCTGTATGAAGAGTCTGCAGTGAACAATGTTGTTGAAAATAACGTTGACGCTGTGGAAGATGGTCTTGATTCTGCTGCAAGAGGTGAGCACAGTCCTCCATTATTATGGTGCGTTTACACCAACCGCGTTTTAGGCGTCAAAATCGCGTCTACCGTGCCTAGTTTGCCGCTTGAACAGTTTGAATGCGTTCGCGTGTGTAGAGCGAAGTAGACGCGCGGAAAAAGCAAGCATTTGACACGCGTCAGAGGCAAACTCCGCTTCTTGTGGGAGGGGCAAGTGCTATGCGGTTGTCTGTTTGCAAGATGACTGATGTTGATTGTGCATTTATCGAGAGAGTTACTGGTTTGTATTTCGTCACCTTCCTATAGGGGAAAATAAACGCTGTGGGTCGATAAACGTCACGTGACTTAATGTCCTCACTGACACTCTTCCAAGTGAGGTACTTTTTATTCCTGTCTCTATAGAAATAAGAACTTGTGTCGTATAGCTTCGGGTGACTGCTTCGGACAATATCAAGCGTTCCTTCAGGTTGAATGAGTGACTCGGCGGGGCTGCCTCCACAGCAGCAAGCAGGCTCCTGATTGGTTAACGCGGCGCGAAATTCCGCCAAAGTTCAAATTTTTCAACTCTGGCGTCAGCCGCAAATTCGCGTGAACCGCAAAATGCTCAAAAAGAACCATTAGCGCACAGCGCTCAATTCGCACCTTTCGTTTACAACAACCGCGGTAGAGGCGTGAAGCGCGAGTGATTTCAATGTTAAGTCAATGCGAAGACGCCTCAACTCGCTACTGGAGGTCCCGCAACGCAGATGTGGCGTTTGGTGCGCCGCGGGACCTCCAGACGCGAGTCAACGCGTCTTCACATTCACTTAACATTGAAATCACTCGCGGTTCACGCCTGTACCGCGGTTGTTGTAAACGCAGCATTAGGGTTTTTTAGGTGTACTGTAAGGGAATGTGCACACCAAAGCTTTTACGCCCGTGGCCGGCGCATGTTTCCAATGGAAGCTCTGCATTGTTCAAATAAGCCAGCAGCTAGCGGTTTTCTTCCGCGGTGAAAACCGGCGCTCGGCGGTTTTTCCGTGCTCAGCGCTGAGCGCCGAGAGTTGAAAAATATTCAACTTTGGGTGAAAAGCTCCGCTTGTCAATGTCAGTTCTCACACGGCTGTCCAGTCACAGTGGACGAGGGGCGGGGCATTACCACAGCAACCAACCGGCTCACAGCTAAATTATCACAGCTACCAAAGCGCTCAGCTGAAGAAAGCTGGCACTCAGCTGAAAAAAAAAACAGCTGGCATTCGGCATTGTCCAGGTGTTTTCAGCAGCGTTTAAAAGTTTTGGTGTGCACAACCCCTAAGTCTGACCATGACCGTTTGAGAAATATTATTATTTATAATGTTAATTGAATGTTATGCTCATCTTTACAGACGGCATCTCCGAATCGCATCCTCTGCACCTGGACCAGGCCACTGATTCTTGTTACCCTAGCAACAACCACAGTCAGTCGGCGAACAGCGTAGATGTGACGAGGCCTCAAAAACAGAGCAGCGTGACCTCTCACACCCCTGCCACCCCTCCGGGAACCTGCCTGACCCTAAACGACCACGACCGTATCCGGCAGTTTATCCAGGAATTCACCTTCAGAGGATTACTGCCACATATTGAGAAAAACATCAGGCAGCTAAATGACCAGGTACACACACAAACTGATGTTAAAGTGAAGTGAAAGTGACATGATGTTTGTCAAGTATGAAACGCATACTCAAAATTAGACCTCTGCATTTAACCTATCCCAGTATGTAGTGAAACTCGAACCAGTAACTTTCAGGTCACAAGACCGACTCTTAAACCAGGGGTGGGCATTCCTGGTCCTGGAGGGGCCACTGTCATGCAAAGTTCAACTTCAATTCTAACCAAACACACCTGAATGTCATTTCCAAGTCATCTACAGCCTTTGATTAGAGTCTTCCGTTGTGTTTGATTAGGGTTGGAGCTAAACTTTGCAGGAAAGGGACACTCCAGGACCAGGAATGCCCACCCTTGCTCTAACCATTAGGCTATGACTGTCCCTAATATGTCACAGGTTTGATTCCCAGGGAATGAAGCTTGATTTCCAATAACCCAATATAGGGATGTGACTCTTTGGGTAGACAGTAAATTGATTTGATAAATGATTTATTGGTTTTATAATTAGATTCAAAAAAAGGTTCAGCATAGTTTGATTAGATTCAAAATGAGATTTGATTTCGATTTTAATATGTTTTACCCACTTAAACCTTGACCCATGATTTGCATTGCTCATGTCTGTGGCTCCGACATGGCCACCGATGGCCCCAGGCCGGGTTCGATTACAAAATGAAAGTCAAAATAAACACACCGTGCAGACTCCCAATTGTATCTTACATCACTGTATCTTTGGCAGGAGGACAAAAATTTTGATTATGGGCTACCATACTTGACAATCATGTAACTTTCAAAACTATTAATTGCACCCAAAATTTTTTCATTGCGAGCACAGGAAGAGGAAAGTCTTGCGTATTAAAATTGTACACAATACATAGTATATATGAAGAGTTTGGTTCCAAAATGCAATAAATCCATTTTGACAATTTGGGTAAAAACATGTTTTCTATACCAAGAAAGTAACAAGATGAAAACCACTATTATTTGTTACAAACTTTCACATAGCATTTTTAATTTTTTCAAAGCTATAAATCTATTGAATCAATATATAAATGTGCATTAATCTTTGCCATGTTATATTCATTTAGCTGACTAGTGGTATATACTGATAAATAAAATAAACATTAATAGCATTAATCAAAACGCTTGCTTTGTCATATTAACACTGTCATTGCTGCTGTCATCCTTGGGACGTCGTCGCTGAACTTTTTTGACAGCGATCAGCTGTATAATGTTTTGGCCCTGCTTGATTTTCGTTGACTTCGAGTAAAATAAATAATGTAAAGTTTTTCATAAGATCCCCTGTGGTCAATGTGTTAGCATGACAGAAGCTTGATGCTGTCGTGTGAGAACAAGCAAAAGCCGTCATTTTTCCTTTGCCCGAGTGCCTCTCACGTAAATTATTTGATTTTGATGGCTTACGTTTCTTCCCCGCCACAGAAAACCACCACAGGTTTAGCAATGCCATTCAAATTATTATTTTGTTTTTGTTTGTTTGTTGATCACAAAGTACAAAGTAGATGAGGAATTCCCTGTGAATTCAAGGCACCACCATTATTGTTTACAGTGCCTGGAATGGTGCGCTGTGATTGGTTAAGCGTATTTATTGCATTTTGCAGAAAAGGATGACTAGCGTTTATCGCGTTTTGGGGAAAAAGGGAGAAAAGATGACAAAATAACACGGCGGATATCAGATTTGCATAAATTGAAAAATTGACATTTTAATACTGACCAGATACAATACTAATTTTGGAAGTAGCATAATTTTTTATCGCGTTTTGGAACTAAACGCTTCATATTCTGTTACCTGTTGCATTATGTGATGGATTAAAATTACTAATAACTGCACTTAACATGACCACAAAGTTTTCTTTTCTCCATGTTTGCCTTGGTTGACTTCTTACATTATATTTTATAACACCTTTGTTTTGATGAGGGTTTGTTTGCAGTCATAAAATATTAAAAATTATTGGTAAAATATTAAAGTCATACTTTTCACTACAGTGCAAGTCAAGGGTCTCTTATAATGTAATATTTCTTTAAAACTGTCGACTCTAATACACATATGAAGAGTTTGGTTCCAAAACGCAATACATCCATTTTGACAAATTTCGGTTAAAACGTGTTTTCTATACCTAGAAAGTGACAAGATGAAAACCACTATTTTCTGTTACAAACTTTCACATAGCATCTTTAGGTTATAAAAACATAATAAATTCAAATCCATAACTTGATTTTCAAAGATTTATTATAAAACGAATTATTTTTTCCACAAAATGCAATAAATCCATGACAGTTTTTTATTTCAAAATGCTATAAATCTATTCAATCAATGTATAAATGTGCATTCATCTTTACCATGATATATTAATTTAGTTGACTAGTGGTATACAATGATTAAAAAATAAACATTAATGGCATTAACCAAAACACTTACTTTGTTATATTAAGAACACTGTCATTGATGCGGTTATACTTGACGTCGTCTCTTTACATTTTTCACAGCGATCAGCAGTAAAATGTTTTGGTCCTGCTCGATTTTCGTTGACTTTGAGTAAAATAATGTAAAGTTTTCATAAGATCCTCTGGGGTCAATGTGTTAGCACAAGAGAAGCTTGATGCTGTCGGGGGAACAAGCACCCGAGTGCCTCTCGCGGAAATTATTAGATGTTGATGGCTTACGTTTCTTTCCCATCACAGAAAACCATCACAGTTTTATTAATGCAATTAAAGTATAGTTTTGTTTTGTTTGTTGATCACGAAGTACAAAGTAGATGAGGAAAACTAGTACTCCGTGTACTCAGCGTGCCGCCATGGTTTGTTTACATTGCGTGAACGGTGGGCTGTAATTTCTGGAATGGATTTATTGCGTTCTGTAAAAAAGGAGGAGTGGCGTTTAATCGCATTTTGGGAAAAAAGGGAGAAAAGATGACAGAATAACACGGCGGATATTGGATTTTGCGTAAAATTAAGAATTTACTTTTAACTACTGACCTGATATAATACTGATTTTGGCAGTAACTCATTTTTTTCAAAAATGGCGTTTATCGCGTTTTGGAACCAAACTCTTCATATATTGTTTAAATTCTTTGTTTCCAAAAAATGCATTTCTCCTCCAATGTCCATTATTTTCCCATATAATTTTCTTAATCATTTTCTCTCGTTCCAGCTCGTGTCAAGAAAAGGTCTGAGTCGATCTCTTTTCTCTGCTACTAAAAAGTTGTTTGGTGGAGGGAAGGTGCCAGAAAAGAGTATTGCTGATTTAAAGAACACTGCTGGGTTACTGTAAGTGACTGACGTGCATATTCATATATTTATGTTACTATTTTTTAACCAGCAAGAGAAATATTTTTCTTTTCTATTCCTGTTTTATATGTCTCATCTAATGTTTGACCTCTGTAATGTCAGCTATCCCTCAGAGGCTCCTGAACTTCAGATCAGAAAGATGGCCGACCTCTGTTTCCTTGTTCAACACTATGAGCTGGCCTACAACTGCTACCATACTGCTAAGAAGGACTTTCTCTCTGACCAGGCCATGTTGTATGCTGCAGGAGCGCTGGAGATGCTCTGTTTGACATAAGCTGCACAGATAGGACCACTAGGACTGCCTTTCTGTGTGTTATCAATAATAATCCTGTTTGAACACACCTCCGACCGCCTGCCTGCTATTTATGTCTACAGGAGATGGCTGCGGTGTCTGCCTTTCTACAAAGCGGGGCACCCAGGCCGTATCCCGCACACTACATGGACACGGCCATACAGACCTACAGAGATGTGTGCAAGTAAGGACATGCATTTGGTTTGTAGTTTGTTACTGTATATTAGGTTATGTGAATTAAGTGCTTTTCTGAATGATCATATGGACTACCAATCTTCTCTCAAAGCTGAATGAGTGTATTGCTGATGTTGCTCTTGATGTTGCATAGATGGAGTGCTGTGTATGAACCCAGTGTTGGTGTATTGACATCATTGATTTCTGTGTGTTGCAAAAACATGCTGTTGGCTGAGAGGTGTTGTCTATTAAGTGCTGAGATACTGAAGAGTCAAGGCAAATACTCAGAGGCTGCAGCACTTCTCATCAAGATGACCAGTGAGGTGAGCACAAATCCCCGCTTACAATGAATTGTTTTTCAAAAGTCACAGTGTGCCATTACGCTACCACTTGCATAACCAAACAGAAATTTTTTCTCAAAATTGATTTTCTCAAAATTTCCTAATCTCCCATGGGTGAGGCGGTCTGCGACAGGGTTGCAGTAAATAAATTATGAAAATCATGTTCAGCTATTGTGGTAACGATGTCAAATCACTAGCCAGTTTGGCGGGTTATATTTTACAATTTATAGTCACCTTAATTGCTGCCGAAGTCTGTGCAGATTGAGCCAAACGCTTAACTCGTTGTATTTTCTCAATCGAGGTTACACGTCACGTTGCTGTGCGCATGGTCACAAAAGCTTAACATTTGTACACGTATTCAAGCACCGCAGTTTTAAATGAAGTGATTGTTAGCCTTTGAAACACAAACAACAGTGCTATATATTACGCGCTGTTTTTGTGTGAGAGGAGCGTGCAAGCTGCACATCCGCTTCATATTGAGCTTGTGAGTATTTTTGCCGCTGTATTAGCCTTAAATAAACACATGCATCAAAATACCCGGCTTTTGCAAGTATCCTCATAAACACGACAATTTAGATCTTAAGAGAAAGTAAACAGCTAAATGAGAAAACGCATGTGTAACAGTATATTGGACCTGGACTTTGATCTTAAGGGCGAAGTTACCTAATTTTGCTCCTGTCTGTCACTCATGTTAATCAAACAGCATTGACAGAAAATCTCCCACTGCTTTTAACTAAATCACTTTTCTATCTTTAATAAGATTTGTACGTCGAATTGTACACGAGTTTGATTCGAGTTGCTCGTTCAGGGTTCATATTCATACTGTATTCGAGCTATGACTGTGAACAGAACAAACTCTGAATGATTTGTTTATTTATACTGAATAATATGAAATACAAATTTTTACAAAAGGTTGTATTTGTCCACCTTAGTAAATGCATTATGAACAAAAAATTAACAATATATTGTATATATGGATTTATACAACAGTTCTTTCTGGTTCTCGAATCTGATTGGCTAAGAGCCATACGATATTGTGCTGACAACAGCACTGTAACCGCTTCACCTTTCGTATTATTCCGCCACCTAGTGAATGGAGGTCCTAAGCAGGCTCATCTCTGAATGGAAAAACACAGACGCGCTGTTTGAATCACGCTCCGTGTGTCTCATTAGTTGGCTCATAAATCAGTCTGAATCCCCAATCAGAAGTATTATTCTGTCAAAGATCAGCGCTCTTGGATGTTACGTTACAGTTAATGGGAGAAATGTCTTGTCACATCGTGTGGATTATTAACACTTGGAAAGAGGAATATAAACACTCGTTTTTTTCTGGAGCTATATCTTTTATCAGAACGCGAAAACACAGTGGAACTGCAGGTAAGCACCACAGCTTTTAAATGTGGACATTGATCATTTACTTTATCGTGACGTGACTATTAAAACATGTTATGAGATATCGCCACTGGTATATTTATAAGCAGCATGCAAAAACATATCTCTGACACTTATAAAAAACGAGTGCTCGTATCACGTTAAGAATAAATGAGAACGCAATAGTAACGTTATACAAATAGTTTTATTAACTTTTACCTCGCGCCAAAACAATAACAACACAAAAGACACTAAATATGAATTAAAAAACAAGTAATAGTTTGATCATGACACCAAATACTGCTGATTTGATATCATTTTGACGATCATAAACAAACAAGGCCAACATGAGAGCCAGGGTATCTCTTTCAGAAATGTAGCCCAGAGAGGGCGGTGGTCAGCGGGGCGAGTGAACACTGATGTCCGCTCATGCTTTGGTTCTCATTCGTACCGAATCTCACTAAGCAAACGTTCAAACAGGCGCTATCTTTACTAATCGACTGTAGATTTAAATATAATACATATACATTCTCGACTGAACTAATCTTAAAACTACACTTTGTGACCAAGAAACGGTAATATAAAGTAACGGCTTTTCTGTCCATTGAGTTGTTATGAGCTTCAAAGCAGCCGAAAGTTTTACCTGTCATTCTGGCCGCCCTCAAATCCGTGGGGGAAGAAGTAGTTCTCAAACAAAGAGGCTTTTAAAATAACTCCGTTGTTGTTTTCTAGTTTTCGTTTTTCAAACGTGTGCCGTCGAACTGTTGTATAAAAGCAATATCGCTCTCGGAGTCGTGTGATATAGCTCTATATCATCACGGCTGTGATTGCCTCCGGCACTCGGCCTGCGGCCTCGTGCCTCTGGCCTAATCACAGCCGTGATGATATAGAGCTATATCACACTCCTACTCGAGCGATATTGCTTAATTATTAATTCTTGTTTATGTAATTACAGTAATTGATGTTAAAGGCGGAGTGCACAATGTTTGAAAGCCAATGTTGATATTTGAAATCACCTAAACAAACACACCCCTACCCCAATAGAATCTGGACCTTCTTTTAAAAGACCCGCCCCACACATACGCAACCTGGCAAGGATGTCGGTTAGTAGACTCGCTCCTTACTGCTGATTGGCTATAAGTGTGTTTTGGTAGTCGGCCCGTCTCCTTTTCCAAATTGTTTTTCAAACATTGTGCACTCCGCCTTTAATTTGAGGTGCATTAACTAATGTTAACAGTTTCCAAATTTATTTAAAAATTAAAATATATTTATTTGATCGCTTGTGTCTTTGTCACCTTTTTCACCCTTGATGAGTTTGCACCTCTGTATTTATTATCATGTGACCCATATGGTTGGTGACCTATGATGTAATAACAAATAATTTACTCTAATGTAAATAATTGTGAGTACAGTGCAACCACATGAGAAATGTATTGGTACTATATCACATACACTTGAAAAGGGATGCCGGTTTTTTTTTTGTGTTTAAACTTTTTGAATTTGTCATCTCATCAGCTCCCATGGCCTCATATTTTTTATTCTTTAATTCTGCTTGGTGATCCTTTAACTTCAGCTTAAGGCAAATATAAATATGCCTATGTAAATCTTTCCCTTGACAGGACTCTGACCTGCGGAGTGCGCTCCTATTGGAGCAGGCCGCTCACTGCTTCATTAATATGCGTAGCCCCATGGTGAGGAAATTTGCCTTCCACATGATATTGGCTGGTCATCGTTTCAGCAAAGCTGGACAGGTACATGAAACACACAATAATACACTCCTGAAATGGAAAATTTGTCATTGTCTTGAAGTCATGATTTATTCATGTCTCAATACTAAAAGCCATATATTTATACAAAGTGACTTACAGTGCTAATTTATTATGTTGTATGTATGTATGCCAAATGCATTAATATAATGTAAATAGATGTTCTTCTCTAAAATGGATACGAGGAGAAAACATTTATTGATTTGTGCGATGGTAATATCTTATGATCTTTTGGCAATAAGCAACAAACACAGACAGGATCTAAGAGAAAGTTTGTTTTACGTGAGCTCACGCCATTATTGTTGACTTGGAAGCCAATGTTATTAGGTTAACAGCTGTGTTTGCTGTATTATTATTGTCCCCATTCACTTTTATGTGTTTAGGGCAGTCTTTCCCTCCCTAAATGCCATTGGTATTTGATTCAGTCAATATGGTGTCAGACACCACTACAAATAGAGCATCATTTAAGTGTATAGGGGTTTATTTCAGACCTAGCCATAGTTTACGCTATTTTGTCTGTCAGAAACAGACGCTTTGCAAAACCTGCATTACATGGTGACAAGTTTATAAAAAGTGATATAATAACTTCCATAATGTGTAATTATTTCTCTTTCTTTCTCTCTTTCTATAATAGAAGAGGCATGCATTAAGATGTTATTGCCAAGCGCTGCAGGTGTATAAAGGTAAAAGTTGGACACTAGCCGAGGATCACATCAACTTTACCATCGGTCGACAGTCTTTTACTCTCCGGCAGCCGGAGAACGCGGTGGCCGCATTCCGGCACATTCTCATCAATGACAGCAAACAGTCGGCTGTACAGCAGGCCGCTTTCCTCAGGGAATACCTTTACGTGTACAAGGTCAGCATCATGTACAGGTCAATGTGAAATCAAATGTGACCCTATTTAATGTCTTAATATGTGACCCTGGACGACAAAACCAGTCATAAGGGTCTATTGTTTTGAAATTGAGATTTATACATCATCTGAATAAATAAGCTTTCCATATGGTTAGGTTAGGGGCAATATTGGCGAATTTTAGTGAATTCTATTATTTTAAGTTTCTTTATTAGATTTTCTACATGAAATATCAAATCACCAATTATAACATTTTATTAAATTATTACACCATGTTATTATTACTAACTCTACCGCAAAAAATAAACTTCCCTCCCTCAACAACCTATAACTTTCAATGGAGGATTAATAATAAAACATGTTTCCACTTTAAAAGGATGAGACATCTTGCTAGTAAAGCAGCAAAGGCTAAAGCTATTACTAGGACTCATAAGAACATAAGATAAGTGTTAGATGAAATTAGACTACATTTATTTTCCTGTGTGTGTGTGTGTGTGTCGGTCAGAAATTTGCTAGACACATTTATTGTTAATATTGTCACATTCAGTTTACTGACCCAATTTTTCTGCCCTCCACAGTTTGACTTTAGCCCTGAATTTAAGTGTCTTTGTCGGTGCGAGACTGCTCTTTCATCATTTTTTGGTTCACCATCAGCAGTCTGACCTCAGGTGGTTCTGCTCCATAGAACTCCATCAATGGGGCTGAATACATAAGAAGTCTAAGTGACATTCTGTTTTAGTTTTTTAAAGAGACAGTTCACCCAAAAATGACATTTACCCACTTAAAGCTCACATAACACACGCTGTTTCTGCTATTCTCATGTTGATGTTTCATGAGCAAGCAACACATTATCCCACCATCTCTGGATAACTAATGATTCACTACATGCTTGTGTCTTTTAAATTATATGCACTTACACGGCGATTGCCAACAAAACACAGACATTTGATGCAGCTTTACTTACCACCTGTGACTTTTGACCTGGATGTTTTATCACTAGGACCGTCCCATTTCAACGAAATCCAGCGTTAAACACACTTGTACAACTCTTGTGGCGCTTTTCCGTTGCGTGGTGCCCCACGGTTTGGTTTGGTTTGGGTCGGGTCAGCTTACTTTTGGGAGCTTTTCCATTGGGTGCAGTACGTAGTACCCGATACTTTTTTCGTACCACCTCGGTTGGGGTTCCAAGTGACCCAAGCTGATACCAAACGTGACGCGAAAACACTGTAGATCACTGATTGGTCTGAGAGAATCGTCACGTCATCGCTATAATGTTAAAGATTAGCTTTACCTGTGCTAGGCTAGCTTGCGCTGTCTCGAGCAAACATGTTGTCATCTGTGCTCTGCTATAAGTTCCCAAACTCCCTTTTACTGATGAAAAACATCCACAGGTTGAGAATCAGGAACACCATAACTGTTTTTTCCAAACTTGCAGTTTGTGGCGGAACATTCGCGACGAGCGCGTCAGCATTATATATGCTTAAATGCAACTTCAATGAGGCTCAGCTAAGTGCTGTCGACTGACGCCGCGGTGTTTGAAATGAAACTGTCACGTCACGTGAGACAGCGGTAACGTTAGTGATAAACGCGATGTGCAAACATCTATTTGTGGTGGCCAATTTTAATATTGTGGCGGACTGAGAAATAAATAAATGTATGGGAATGTACAAGGACGCTCTCACTTGTGTGATGTCACAGCAGTATGCAGCGCAAATATAACGATACGCCTATAATCCCTCCCACTGCGAAGTGATACCAAACTTAATGGAAAAGCTAACCACGCCAAAGTGAGGTGAGCTGACCCGACCCAAACTAGACTAAACCGTGGGGTACTATGCAATGGAAAAGCGCCCTTGGTTGGTGTGGGTGAGCGCTACACTATGTGAAATGCCCATATAAGGACTTCCACTGTACTTCCAGCACTGCTTATGCAACAGATTCAGTAGTCAAGAAAAATGTTTCCGAAACTTATACAAACCCAGACAAAGTGCATTTGGCACAGAAATACTACATCATGAATCCAGCTCTTTTATTGTGTTAAAGGGATAGTTCGGCCAAAAATTATATTAAACCCATGATTTACTCACCCCGAAGCCGTCCGAGATGCATATGTCCATAATTTTCTTTAGTTATCATCATGGAGCCGTTTGGATTTATTTTGTGAAGGATGGATGCACATTTTTTGGACTTGAAGGTTGTGGACCCTGTAACTTCACATTTATTAACTGAAAGATCTAAAACATTTTCTAAAATAACTGAAAATGAAATATGTTTGTCTGAAAAATTATGGACATATGCATCTCGGAGAGTTTGGGGGTGAGTAAATCATGGGTTTAATATCATTTTTGGCCAAACTATCCCTTTAATAAGTCAGAATGCATGAAATACCCCCCCCCCACACAGACACACACTTCATGCAGTTACAAACCACTATGACTTCCATGAAACAGAACCACTTTTTAATGTAATGAACATAAATGGGAACTGGAGACTGCCTGGCCCAAAAATAACAAAAAGCACCTCAAAATATAAATTGTGTGACTCAGTCTGTGAAAACTCGGCTAAAGTCATTTTTGTGCCTTGCTGTTTTCTACATAAAATCATCATATTTACTGTAAAGAAGATTATTTGATGTATTCTTCTTATCTTTAATATTAACTGAGTAAGGCCATGTCAAAGATTGACATCAAACGTTGATGCTTCAAATCTCATAATCAAATTTTGAGACTTTAGCCTGGATTTCACAGATTGAGCTACATATAAGAAAATGTTAAATATAAACACAGTATGCAATAATGCACTGTTGTCCATGTCGCATCAAAGCTTTTGTCACTGAAATGTAAGCTTTTATTCGCTGAAAGCCAACTTTACTATTGCACTGAAATCCAATATGGTGACGTTAGACGTGTAATGTCAAGTTTGACGTGAGTCCCCATTTATCTTCATTACATGATGAACTAAAAATGGAAAACAAGAAAGTAACTGGTTACATTTACATTTATTTATTTAGCAGATGCTTTTATCCAAAGCAACTTACAAATTAGATAACTTTCAACATTTTGTCCTAATAGGTTAGGAAGTAAATGACAGAACTGTTAACAGGTGATCCTCCCAAGCCGTCTATCTGACGTCTTAAGAAAGGGACAAAAGTAAATTTTCAGATTTTGATAGGAGTTTGTGAGAACACATGAATGTTTTAAAAAAATATGACCCACACAGATAAATAGTTTATAATAATCACTGCAATTTTTAATTAAAAAATATAAATGTTCACTTTTAATAGTTTATTATGGGGCTTTAAAGCCTGTTAAAGACTGAGATTAATGTGACTAAATGACATGAAAGTATAAAATATTTGCAAAGTCTTGAATTACACGAATACATTGTTTATCACCGAAGCAATTAAAACAGTTAACCTAGCCTCTGTATGAAAAGGTTTTTTCTCCTTTTGTTTAAAGACTTTTGCCCTGTGCATTCAATTTTGGAATTTAAATTTAAATTTTCATCCTTGACCTTTCATACCTGTCTGAGACGGCAGAGAATGCACTTGATGCTTGTAAATAAATCCTCTCCACTCATTTCTGGCCATATACTTGCTGAACAAAGGCACTAGGGGATCACATGACTTGTGTTGTCCAATCAGAAGGCATCAGTAGATGATGGTACTCTATGTTTGACTAGAACTTACAGAAGAAAACATGAGTCATGTTTATATACAAACACATTGAAGTGGCTTTACTATGTCTAACTCTTTCCCCCTCAGAGTATGGGTCAGTTGTCGGGTGAGAGCTCCCTCCCTCAGCTGCCCCTGCCCTGCCTGCACAGCTCACAGACGAGGGTGTTCTTTGGTCACGAACGCAGACTTGCTGAGGGTAAGCTTTACTAATTTTAAGTTATCGGTCTCATCTGTCTCTATCTCTCACACACACACGGGTATTATGTGGGTATTTCCCCATATATAAAAATTGACCTACACATACACTGTAAAAGTAAAGTTGGATTAACTTAAAATTAAGTTTAATAAACTTAGTAAGATATAAGTAAAAATTGTTTTAGGTGTTAACAATTGAATACGTTTTTTTTTAAAGTAGATCCACTATTCACTTTTTACTGTGACATTTTCAAACTTTAAAGGAACAGGCCCACATTTTGGGAATTTAGCTTATTCACCGTATCCCCCAGAGTTAGATAAGTCCATACATACCTTTCTCATCTCCGTGCGTGCTGTAACTCTGTCTGACGCAGCCCCCGCCAGCCCAGCTCAGCACAAAGACCGGAAGCGAATGGCTCCTGCTAGCAAACTGCTCCCAACAAGTGACAAAACAACGCAAACAATTTCCTATTTATATGTTGTGATTTGTATACAGATGTGGCCTTTAAAAACGCGCGTTTTCTCCCGCGGCATTCGCCAATTCGTCTCGCAGAGTCCCGCAGCATTCTGCAAGTGCTTTCGGGGGGGCTACTTTTCCCTTTCCCTTAATGTGTTTCGCTTCAAAGAATATCCACCAGGTGGCGCATAAAAACATTGTCATTGCCGTTGTTTCCAGAAGTTAATAAGGGCATTGCTGAATATTTTACATTGAATTGCTGTTTTTGAAGTGATATGTCAACCCCTTCTTGCCAGCATAACAGCGCATACAAATATTAAGATGACTGTACGTGCAATGCGCATTTATAGTAAGTGCAACAGATAATTTAGTGTGAGCCTAATAAACGCGACTCGTGATATAGGGTTGCTATTTACAATGAATATCTTAATTATTTGTGTTGTCGAATTTTGACACCGTTTCATTGTTTGTTCATAATATTTATAATTGTCAGTTTTTCAAAAAAGTATCAATATTTTAAAGAGATTAATGTGGTATAAAAAAGACATGTTTTAAAGTTTAAAACGTTGTAAAAAATATAGTAGTATTCTTATATTTTAAGAATAACAATATGATACATTTATACTCCGCTAAAATGCTTTACATATGGAAAGAGGAATTCTTCTCATAACAGATATTTTTATGTTATTATTAAGACGTAGGCTACATCTAATAAAATAGCGAACAGAGAAACTGTGCCTTTTGCGGACGAAAAACACCTCAGAAATATTGAGTTTATGAATATTTACACTTACAATATGTACTTTGTGAAATGTGTGTGTAATAATTTTATAACATGTGGCTGTAGAGACAAACACGCTGCGTCGCCTTTCAGATATCTTACACGTTCGCATTCAACACTTTTCAAAACGTATTTATATTAAATCTAATGAATAATTATAAATTATGACATGAGAAAATTAGAAGTGTGCAAAAGAGCACACTTCAGATATTGTTAATTAAAGCGGTTTTATACACCTTTCTGCCTTGTTTAAATTAACAAGAATTTTATTTGCCACTGTCAACACGTTTTGTGATTGATTTAATGATTTATTACAGAAACTTCTATGAAGCAAAGCTATTGTACTAAGCATCTATATATATATATGTTATAAATGTTGTAAAAAAATATATTAGTATTCTTATATATTAAGAATAACAATATGATACATTTACATTGCGCTAAAATGCGTTACATATGGAAAGAGGAATTATTCTCAACCACCACCAATAAAGTTTAAACATTATTTTTTAGAAAAACGCCTCGGAAGTGTTGAGTTTATGAATATTTACACTTACAATATATACTTTGTGAAATGTGTGTTTAAAATAATAAATTTCATAACATGTGTATAAAGACAAACACGCCGCGTTGCATGATTTTATAAATACCGAGGTCCATATAAGTATTTTCTAGGGCATGCACCCCAGGAAAAAACTTCTTATTTCCCTGCTCTACATATATGAATTTTAATAAATCAGAAAACCAAAGAATCAAATACCTATAGATTTCAAACCATATTAGTATGCAGAAAACTTTTGTTGGTCATTAGGAATACATTGTAATAATTATTTTACCATCCTGGGCACACTGCTGCACACTTTCTCTTCTTTTGTTATTTAATTAACTTTAATGACTTTAACAGGTAGGCCTTAGGACTAAATGCAATAAAATGTTCAAGCCAAAATATGAACATTTAAACTCCGTGCACGCGCACTACGGGTGGATGAAGCGTTGTACCGCGCACGTGATGCATCGTTTTCAAGTTCAAGCTTAGCAGCACAACACAGTGAATCTAATCATTATACAGTAAAAAAACATCTCTTCAACAATTAAAGGGTGGCGTTGAATTTTGTTCATAAACACGCTGAATAACGGAAAGTGAATTACTGAAGGGAGTAAGAGCAGCGCATTAAATCTGGACACCCATATGTGCTCAACTGCAGTAATGTTTCTTGTCCTGTCACCTTGACAGTCACTGCGGTTTCACATTTCTCGTCATTAAACTGCTGTATATAATAGTCAGCGTTTGATTACTTAGGCTACATCTTTCTTGCACAACCACTAACTGCGCATCTGACCTGTGTTGCACCTCTGTCTGACTGGTTTGATTTTATTGGTCATCTCGGTTTCATTTTGACTTCATCTTAAAACTTAATAGACCATTTAACTGTTTGTACACAATGATGACATGGCACCGTATGCGTGCGCATTTGGGCAACGGAGCTATGGCAAGAATCAGCAGCAACTGACCCATTTCACAAAAAATTCACACGGCCGCGCCGCTCCATTAGCATGCTACACTTGCTACTTTAGCGGGTTGAAATGCATATACATATTAGGCTATATATTTGGTGTGTTTGACTTTCTGCCGAACTGCGCGATCCAATCGGCATATGAAATTACTATAGCGGCGCGAAAGTGACTGGGGAGCAGACTGGTGTAGCGCTACAAAAACCCACAGCCGAGTGACAGCAAAGTACCGCGAGAGCGATTCCAGTTATCACGTGGAGAAATCCGCTTTGAATCGCTCTCGCGGTACTTTGACATCACCAAGAGGTCTGCTTAGAGCAAACTTGTGACTTGCATAACAATGTCTTTGTCCCACCTCTGCTAAGACGTCACATGCCGATCGGTCTGCGCGGTGCAGGAAGAAGCCACACGAGCGCTGAGCGTTGAGTCAAATTATAAGACGAGCGTAAGAAAATGATCGAGGTCTGGTCAGGGAATTAACCCAACACAAAGTGAAAATGATAGCAATGACTCTAAGATCTATGGACATGCACATCAGTGTTTTATTTGTGTGGAGAAAAGGACAATTTGAAATAGTGTCCAACACAATACTCTACCATTATACTCAAATAAGTAGGGCCTACATGCACTGCTCCCACACGTGATGTGTTTTGGTGTTGCTTGTAATCTGGAACTTGGTGTATTTCAAATGTGTTTGTTAAGTGTCTCCACATGAAAACGGAATGCCCTCCCCCCCGCACAGTCCTGCAATGAGAACCAGAAAAACCGGTTTCTAACCATTTTATTTACATGTGAATAGTGAGAGAGCACCCCCTCAGGAGCTGTAGGACGGTTTTTTATAAGCGTAAACCAGGACTAAGCCTTAGTTTAAATAGAATATAAAATTAGTTTTAACAAACATGCCTTACTAAAAACATTATTTGTCTGCATTTTGAGGCAAAACAAAGGGCATGGCCGTCCGGACCTCGGTAATTTTCTGAAGCTTGTCTTATTTGACTCAATGCTCAGCGCTCGTTTGACGATCTTGCGGCGCCACGCAGACCGATCGGACGGCATGTGACATCTTAGCACCGCGAGACAGTAGGCCTACAGCATGCTTTTGAATAGATCTCACGGTGGTGTGATGTCACAGACCAACGGGTTTGCGCTGCGCCCCATTAGGTAAAATAAGGTGAAAGTTATTCCTAGATGGCCAGTGGAATCATACCAGGCAGACAGCAAAGGAGGACGGATACCTCAGTTAGTGGAAGTACCAGAAAGATAGGTTAAATTGGGCCGGAGCACAGCTCCGCCTCCTCGGGTCCACAACACACCTTGCCGGAGCTCCGGTCCGTCTCCTTCAGCAACAGGGTTTGGTAAAATATAAAGTGTATAAAGTGTGCAGTATACAAAAAAATGCCAACAAATTATTTCTAAAAGTAGCAATATTTTAAAGAGATAAATGTGGTATAAAGAAAGACATGAGAAAAGTAGAGGTATGCAAAAGAGCACAGTTCAGATATTGTTAATTCAAGCGGTTTTATACACCTTTCAGCTTTGTTTGAATTGACAAGCATTTTATTAGGCACTGTCAAAACATTTTATGATTGATTTACTGATTTATTACAGAAACTTGTTGTCAGAAGCAAAGCTATTGTACTAAGCATCTTTATATGTATGTTTTAAATTTAAAAGTGTTGTAAAAATATATGAGTATTCTCTTATATTAAGAATAACAATATGATACATTTATATTGCGCTAAAATTATTTTGCCATATAAATTATTCTCAACCACCACCAATAAAGTTTTAACATTATTCTTTAGGAAAAAAACGGCGTTTAAACCCGTGGAGCGAACAAGAAAACATATGTTTATATGCTCATTCGGCATATCATATGATATTTTTTATTTAGTTTTACAGTTTTAAAAGTGGCAAAAAAAGTTCTTAAAATCTTTATATTAAAAATCTAATATTAAAAATAATATTACACATTTTTTTATCAAAAAGACAAATAACTTGATTCTCATTAATAATAGGCATGGAAAACAAACTTCTAATTTTCAAACCCTCATACAGCTTGTGCCTATCTGCGTTGAACTTGAGAGCGCTGTAAGCGTTTATTGTGTCTTTCAGCACATTACATATATGACCCATTCTGTCTAAATGAGTGGGATGTTTTCAAATACCCTATTAATTAAACATCTAATACGTTTTCTGAGAGTGAAATGATTAATACTAAGATGCATGTCATGTCTGACATCTTGGTTTCGGTTTAAAAACATGCAGGAATTTGAAAATAAAATCCGGAACTTGCTTGATGTTTAAAAAGTTATTAAGAGAGATAAAGTTCGGGACTGATTTATGTTAAAAAGTTATTAAGATCAACAAGACTCGTACTGACTGACAGATCCGAAACCAACGCACAGACACGCAAGTACCTGCAGACAGAATAGTAAAAAAATCTGTTTTGGCAAGAATTTACGAAAGCATATTAAGCATTACAAAAAACTTGTTAAGCTCATTATTAAATATGTCCATAGCCTACAGCGTTTGCGCGAACAGAACGAATTGTTTAAAAAAAACTCTCTCATTAATCTTCATCTAAATTAATAAATAATCAGATATTCGTTTATAATTTTAAATAACAGTATTCTCTATTATTTAAAGTCAGTTTTAGTTCAAAACAAGCAAAATTATTTTAAACAAGGTAATTAGAAAGTTGTAATTCAAATGTTTCAGCTGTTATTTACTAACTTTTTTATGTTAATTGCAATTCATGTCATAATAATCTGCAGTATACATTTTGCTTTTAAAATGTTACATTTTCATATTTTTATCTATTTACTTGTTTATTTTATATTCACCTAGATTGACAATGAAGCTGGCTTTAACTTGAAGTAATTTAAAGATCATCTGTGACCGAAGTCACGGAGACACGGAGTTATTAACGAATATTTTATTATCAGAGTGCAGCATTTTATCAAGGTTTTCTGGTCTTGTGTAATTAAATAAAACAAAAAAACTAAAATGGTAATTTTTTACAGTTGGATTAAAAGAAGCTTGATATTAGGAGCGTTTTAAAACTAATTCCAAAACATCTCGAGTTTCTAAATAAGGGACGCGCAGAAAATGTCATTCATTCATGTAATTTTATAGATTACACTCATTCACTTAACACACATATTGTGCGTGCTTTAAGTGCTTTATAATTTAGCTGTAAACACTTGATTATGTCTGGCCGAATATTTTTTCTGCTATTCGGATGAATTCGTTATTCGTTTTAAAGCCATTATCCGTGCCCTTGCGAATAACGTATTCGGCTTCGGGCACATCCCTAATATATAGATTTATTTATTTATGTTTGACGAATGCTTATCAGTACATACTTTTTGGTTTCTTCAACTTTAAAGATGAATATTCTCCTTTAGAGATGGGCAATTTTTTGCAATCACGAAAAAACAAAGAACGGCACACTGCTACTATAGCTCTCAATATTTATTATTTAAAAGACAACGTTTCGACCAAAACGTTGTCTTTTGGGTAGTGGATGTTGAGAGCTATAGTGGCGGTGTGCCGTTCTTTGTTTTTTCGTGATTTAGTGTTTTTGTGATCGAGCACCTGTCTCATAATATTTTTGGATGTGCACACTTCTTATTCAATTTTTTGCAATATCACATTATATTCAAAATTTTGAGCTCATAAAAAAGATTTTTCGCTTATTTAAATGACATGTTCATGTTTTTATGCACGTTTAGATTTGGTGCAATTTCCCAAAGGCTTATAATTAGGAAATACACACAACACGCTTAACTTATATTTTCTTATATTTCTACTTATATTCCTACTGTTCAGTAATGCAGAAAAGCGCAACACAACCATGTTAAAGCTATTAAACGTTCAGATGCAAAAATGAACTAAATGTAAAATTAGATAAATTAGTTAATGATATTGCGTAAATGCGCTCGGTCTCTTCAAAGGTCTTCGCGAGTTATTTTGTTATAAGACTCAGTTATCATACATCACGTCTCTTCTACTGTAAGTACACGGAAAAAAATAAGACAAATGATGCGCGTTTGAGTCGAAATTTTATGAAGAATATGTCACTGTTTATGTAACTGGCAAAGAAAACTTCGCCAACGAAAGGTTTGCCAAAAAAGCCTGCATTTGTATGGCATAAAGAGTATCTCCTAAACACAGAAAATCCGTGTCATGTTACTTCAATATCATAGAGTATACGCTCAGCATGAAGTTAAGCACACAAATTGTCGTCAGTATGGCCTACATGAAACACGACTGCCATCTACAGGTTTTTGTATTTCCTGCATCCCCCACCGAACCCCCCTTCTGCGGGATCTCGCAGAATTTCGGAAGTCCTCGCGGCATTCTGCTCTCAGAGACGCGCATTTTTAAGGGCCACATCTGTAGTCACACCGTGTACAAATAACAAGGTCATATGAGATACAGCCATCTTTTAAACGTATACATACTGGGAACTTTATTCTCAGAAGGCGAAGCACTGCTACTTGTGCGGAGTGATTTGCACAACTCTGTCCGAACTCTCTGCTCCTCACCAGGGGGCTTCTCTGGTGCTGTGAGCAAATCACTCCACCCAAGTAGCAGTGCTTCCCCTTCTGAGAATATAGTTCCCTGTATGTATATGTTTAAAAGATGGCTGTATCTCATATGACCTGTATAATTTTTTTGTTTTGATAAAAACGAAGGAAGATGTTTAGAGGAATGTTTGTAACCAAACTGTTTGTGAGCCCCATTCACTTCTATAGTAGGAAATAGGAATACTATGGAAGTGAATCTGGCTCACGAACGGTTTGATTACGAAAATCCCTTTAAATATCTTCCTTACGGGTTCGTCAGAACAAAGAGAAATATATACAGGTTTGTAACATGAATTGAGTAAATGATGACTGAATTTTCATTTTCCGGCGAACCTTTAAAAAACTACATATTGATTGTTTAGTGAGTAAACTGTAGTAAATGCTTATTATGTAGATAATTATTTAAGTCATTATTCACTAAGGTGATAAATTATATTTTGTCCATTGAACTAGGAAATGTTACTGCTTTTATTTTAAAAATCTGGACACCTTATTCACACAATTTTTTCACATTGTATTGGCTTTGGCTATCTGCTTATTAAGTCTGAAGTCACACATCAGATACTTAAGGTAGCTAAAAAAATACTAATGCACACAGTAAGCTTTAAAACTACGAAATATCATTATTCTTCCTATCTCCATACTTAAGTCCCAGATGACAATAAAGTGATTCATCTAATAAATTGTAAAGAATCTTCGTATCCAGGAAGCCTTGAGAATGTATTGTACACTGTAAGTTTATAAAAGCTTAGCCTAAATGCAAGATCTGAATAAACATATTGAAATTTTATTTTTATAACATTACCACTTGACTTGAAGCGTTTAGCACAAATGCACACATTCTGACACACAAGCCCCCCCTCACCCCCCAATCTATACATGCCATATTTTTTGTCTAGAGATAATGATCTTGCTCCCATGATGCCTACACTAAAATGAAGATGAACATGGGAGCATTTACGTACCCAGAATGTCATTTCCAGTGAAACTTTAAATAAGAATCAAAAGAGATGAGCGGTGGTGGCAGAATAAATTACATTTAGAATAAGAGGGAGAAAATGGCTGACCATATTTTGATATTTGCAACAAGCGCTGCTTCAATTAAACAAAAATGTTTCACAAATATAACAGAACTTAGACGTATAAAAGAAAAAAGCAAGCGAGTGTGGAGGGCAGGCCCACGGAGGTGTTAAAACCTTTTTTTAATTAAAGTCCTTGCCCTGATCTCATGTTTAAACCAGAACGCTGTGCATTGAATGATAAATAAGCATACATCTCATCCCAATGCTCTATTCGCTTTAGGGTCTGAATCCCTAATGTCCCCTGAGAAATCCAGTTGATTGGAAGTAAGGAAGCTTTGGTTGGGCATTTGTTGGATTGTAATGAGCATATATCCTTGATTTCCTGAAAATATGATTTCCATTTCCATGATTTTGCAATCGTTTTCATATTTGTAATCAGTGCATGTATCCCTGAGGGAAGTCTTCTTTGGAATGAATTTATTAGTTTTCATAGTAGCTTTTAAAGAGGAAAATAAATACAACTGCTCCGATGTGCGTCACCTTTCTCTAATCTTCATTTCCAGACTGGTTTGAACCACGGCCTAGTGTTTAGCACTCATTTCTGACTCATTGCCCAGTTTTGTGCATAATAAAAATTATAAAAAAATATAGCTATGTGGTGGATGGTAGATAGCAGTTTATCTTACAATATACAGACAACTTTTATGCATCCAAAGATTAGGAATTATTGTATTCAACACTTTAGATGAAATAATAAACACTCGTGGGGTCTCAATGATCCTAAGAAAGGTGAGAAATCAGCCCAGAACTACATGGGAGGAGCTGGTCAATGACCTGAAAAGAGCTGGGACCACCGTTTCCAAGGTTACTGTTGGTAATACACTAAGCATCATGGTTTGAACGGAAGGTTCCCCTGCTTAAACCAGCACATGTCCAGGCCCGTCTTAAGTTTGCCAATGACCATTTGGATGATCCATGGAAGAAAGTCATGTGGTCAGATGAGACCAAAATAGAACTTTTTGGTCATAATTCCACTAAACGTGTTTGGAGGAAGAAGAATGATGAGTACCATCCCAAGAACACCATCCCTACAGTAAAGCATAGGGATGGTAGCATCATGCTTTGGGGGTATTTCTCTGCACATGGGACAGGGCGACGGCACTGTATTAAGGAGAGGATGACCGGGGCCATGTATTGCAAGATTTTGGGGAACAACCTCCTTCCCTCAGTTAAGGCATTGAAGATGGGTCGAGGCTGGGTCTTCCAACATGACAATGACCCGAAGCACATAGCCAAGATAACCAAGGAGTGGCTCTGTAGGAAGCATATCAAGGTTCTATGGAGGGAGCTGAAACTCCGTGTTTCTCAGCGACAGGCCAGAAACCTGACTGATCTAGAGAAGATCTGTGTAGAGGAGTGGGCCAAAATCCCTCCTGCAGTGTGTGCAAACCTGGTGAAAAACTACAGGAAATGTTTGACCTCTGTAATTGCAAACAAAGGCTACTGTACCAAATATTAACATTGACTTTCTCAATTGTTCAAAAACTTATTTGCAGCTGTATCATACAGATAAATAGTTAAAATATCATACATTGCGATTTCTGGATTTTTTTAGATTATGTCTCTCACAGTGGACATGCACCTACGATGACAATTTCAGACCCCTCCATGATGTCTAAGTGGGAGAACTTGCAAAATTGCAGAGTGGGGATGGATGGATGGATAGATAGATAGATAGATAGATTTTGCTCACATCCCATTCGTTTACATAAAAAGGGCTGCGTTTATGACCAATGGTGCAGCCAGCCACTAGTGGGTGATCGAAAAGTTTTGGCTTCAGTTTTCAAGACGTGTGTAGCACGCCTGTTAAAAACATGTTAGATTTTAACATCTTTAAACCTAGAATTTGCAAAAATAAACTAATTTTATAAAGCATTTTATCAAGCAGTTTCTTGAGGTCTCACATCAAGATACTTTTTAACATACTTTTTTTTTTATCTATGCTGGACTCTTATTGGCTGCTTTTTCTTAATTATTTTGTCCAAGCCATCTATTTCACTTACATTTTTCATTTCTTGTCCTCATTGGAAGGTTAATAATGGGCTCTTATTGATTCCAGGTGAAAAGCAGGCCGCCACACACGTCTCTTTGGACCAGGAGTTTGACCGTGACCTTTCTCAGATGTGGAGGGAGTTGGAGGAGCGGGTTGTCGCTGTGGCAAACAGAGGAACGGTGCCTGCTACCTTCCAGCCATCCCAGTGTTGCCTGAATAGCCAGACGGACAACCTCAGATACCCCCTAGCTGTTGTGGAAGGTATGACCTTTTTCAGCCACCTCTACTTTATTCAAATATTTAAAAATCTTATATTTCCTCCTTCATCTCTTTCAGGTTCTAGTTTTATAGCATTCATTCTCCCGACTGCTTTATTGACATAACCTCTTGGTTTCTGTTGAGGTTTCAGGCCTTCATTATTGTGTTTGATGTATCGCTGAGCTGTGTTTTTTTATTATTATTATTGGACCCGAATGAATTATTTTCTATTTTGTTTTCATCTTTATTTCATAAAAATGTTAAAATACCAGTTCCACAGAGATATCTAATGAAACGGCAGTTCTAATCTACATCTTATTTTGACCGTGTGTGTGCGTGCATGTGTGATTTTGTTAAATTGCTTACTTGCTCCATGTCCTCAGTAGAATATTCATTGGTGTATGTGAAATGTTTGTTAATCAGAAAAAAATGAATTAGTCATTTTAATGGCTTCAGCACTTACCTCTCAAGAGCCCACAGCTATATGGAATAAGACAGAAGGAACAGTCTCCCTCAGGCTATGTTTCTCCACATCTTCATCCTCATTAGTAAATATTTAATCAGCACAGTACTTTAGATCAAATGCTTAACCTAATTACCGAGGTCCTGACTCTCTGTGGTCATTAAAAATCACAGGATGTCTTTGGAAAAAGAGTAGGGGTGTGCCCTGGCATCCTGGCCAAACTTGCCCACTGGCCTACTAATCATCCCCATAAAAACTAATTGGCTAGATCACTCTGTCTTCTCTACACTAATAAGCTGGTGTGTGGTGGGCTTTCTGGCGCAATATGGCTGCCATCACATCATCCAGGTGGATGCTGCACATTGGTTGTTGTTGAGAAGATTTGCCCTTTCATATGTAAAGCACTTTGAGTGCTGCAGAAAAGCGCTATATGACTGTAACTAATTATTATTATCATTATAAGCATGCCTAATCATCAGTGTTGTTTTATGAGATGAGATTTTCGAAAATATTTTTTAATTTATGCAGTCACTTTTTGGGTCTGTGGTTTACACTTGGTGGTGACGTGGCTTTGAATCTAAAATATCTTAAACACCTTCTGTCCAACTTGGAAAATGTGATGAAAATGCAAATGCACCACTAGTTTTTAAATTTTTTATGGTCTTGCCCCACCCTTATTTGAAAAAAAAAATGAGTATGGCTGATTGTAGGCTAAGCTGTAAAATACTATTAATGAAGAGTATCTTTGGCCAGGGGAATTTTGCTTGCTTAGCGATTCATGACTGGAATGTACTGTCAGCTCATTTAAAAGTAAGCAATAAGGGTGTTGCAGAGTGATGCCAAATTTGGTTTTGGCTAGAGGGGATACAGCTATGGCCAAATCTCGCAAGATGTTGGGTTTAGGGTTTGGTTTGTGGGTAGGATTATGATGAAAAACAGTGGTTATGGCTAGATAGAATACAGCTACAGCCTAAATCCTCTGAAATGTTGTGTTTAGGGTTAGGTTTGGAGGTAGAATTAAGTCGAAGGTATACTCGAGCTGTCTGCATGACGTCATTTTGTTCATCAGGAGGGTCCGTGGTCATCCGCGCGCACCGTCCGTGTGCTGCCCAAAATATGAGATAGGACCAGGGCCTGAAGTTAACTTTTTTGACCACCAGCCACTGTGGCAGGTGGATTTAGAAATCCACCTGCCACAGAGACTTTTTACCAGCCAGTTTTTTTTTTTGCCTGAATAGTGAATGATAACGCTGTCTTTATTATATGAATTTAATATATATATATTTTCAGATCTACAAAAGTGAATTTCTCTTTGTCTTAGGTTGTTTGATTAACATTAATGACCAGACTTAAGTAGGTTAATTGAGGTTACTGTCTCTTTAAGACCAGCACATACTGGTTTTTGACTCTCTATAAATACACTTAAGACATAAAGAAATGTTTTATTAGAAAATGAATACTGTTGAGATAATTTTGTTTATATGTGCCCTGTCAAGAGCAGAAAAATTTATTGTACGCATGCTTTTAGGAACGCGTCTCTCCGATGTGCCCTATTGAGTCCCCTTAAACCCGCGCAGACACACAGAGACAGGGGGCACAAACTGCGCACATAAACCCCGCACATACGTTGTTTTTCATTACTCTATTCGCAAAATGTATGTTAATGTACTACAGTATATGGCATAGTAGCGCAACTCTCTTTAAAGTTTACACATCAAGAGTTCTGATCCGTCACAGCAGCACTACACATCTGTGCAACTGTGATTGTACAGTAGCCTATGTCAGCATTGTATTATCATCCCATCTCACCAACAGTTTAATACTTACTCGAACATCCAAACGTAGTCAGAGAAGTACCTCATCTTCTTTCCAATCGCATGAACGTTGCGAAACAGAAAGCGCATCCTCTCAATGAATCACTCAATTTGCATCAGTGATATGCGCAGGTTGATAAAAAATGAGCGGGTGCCGGTTACGAGTCATCCAAAAATATTTTAATGATATTCAGGCCGCGGTCAGTCGGTCGAGTTTAAAAACTATTTTCAACAATTGCGGGTTATAGTGATGGGTCGTTCGCTAACGAGCCGGCTCTAAGAGCTGATTCTTTGTAGCGAACGAGCAGAGCCGAATCTTCAGATGCAGGCAGGGGTGGGACCGTAGAGGCCAGAAGAGCCGAATCTATGAAAAGAGCCGGACTGCCATCACTAAAATGTAGAGCCGGAGCTGGAGCCGAAAGAGCCGAATCTATGAAAAGTTGAAAATGTCGGTCGGTAGTGGGTTGTTCATACAATGACCCGCGCATCACTGATTCGCATTGGCTACCCGCCAATGTGGCTAGTAGATTGACTGTGTTACCCGCCAATTACAAAATCCACCCGCATTTGGCGCGTGGTCGGGTGTTAATTTCATGCCCTGGATAGGACCCTTCACTACAAACATTTACACAAAGGAAATAGACAGCGTTTGCGCACACACTATCGTCTTTTCTTTTTTAATTTTCACTTCTTCCAAGAACAGGAAGCTGTGGAGCATTTTTGTCACCATAATATTTGATTCCTGTTCTTTGTTGTCTTGTTGTTTGTTTCAAGCTTTTTTGCAATGGTGGATCTGCTATTTTTTTATATCTATCCTATTTTTTAATGTACTGTAAATATCACGAATCAGTGCTGCCCTGATGGCCTGGTAGAGTAATTATTTGAATAAAAAATCATTTGTATCCGTGGTTACGAGTCATCCAAACATATTTTAAAATTGGTATTTGGGACGCAGTAGGTCGGGTCGTTTTAAATAAAGATGGCAGTTAACTATTCTAGACAATTACTTAGCGGGTCCGGTACACTATTTATTTAATTTTTTTGCGGTCCGAGTTGTGAGCGGGTTAGTTGAAAACGTCGGTCGGGTGCGAGTTGTTTATACATTGACCCGCGCATCACTGATACCAGGCCCTTTCGAATGAAAACAGCGCTTATCCAGCGAGATTTCACAAGATTTTGGCCGTAGCTGTATCCCTTCTAGCCTCCAACAAGCAAAGTCCTTTTAACTGTTTAAGAAAGGACATAGAATGCAGGCATCTCCTTTTCTATCAACACTGTTGCTTAAAAAGTTTTTGTTTTTGCATGACAGAACCCATAATTGTGGAGGTAGTCTTCCGTAACCCCTTGAAGGTTCCTTTGGTCTTGTCGGCGCTGTCTCTGCTGTGGAAGTTCACTCTGAAAGACTTTTCAGGCCCTCAGGGAGGCACGGTTGGAGAAACCATCACCAATGAAAAAGAGGCTATGTCTTCAAAAGTAGTAAGACCCTTCATCATCTTTTGCTTCGTCTTGCCTTTGGGGTTTAAGTGTTTCAGCTGTGTTAGTTAACTTTTGAATTTGTTTTAGACCACGGCCCTTAATGATGTCATCGACACGCAAGTCATTCCAGAGTTCACCATGAGCCCAGAAGAGACCAAAGTGGTGAGGTTCTTTCATATGTTTTAACGAACTAATGGTTTGATCGCTTAAACAAGGATCACATAAAAAAGATTAAATGTCAGCAAGAATTTGCAGTGTTAAAGGAAAACACCACCGTTTTTTAATATTTTACAATGTCCTTACCTCAACTTAGATGAATGAATGAATACATACCTATCTTTTTCAATGCGTGCACTTTTAATCTTTGTACAGCGCCTCGTGAATGTGTTAGCATTTAGCCTAGCCCCATTCATGCCTATGGCTCCAAAAAGGGATTAATTTAGAAGCCACCAAACACTTGCATGTTTTCCCTATTTAAAGACTGTTACATGAGTACTTACACGAGTAAGTACGGTGACACAAAATAAAACTTTTGTTTGGAGCCATAGGAATGAATGAGGCTAGGCTAAATGCTAACACATTCATGAAGTGCTGTACAAAGATTAAAAGTGCACGCATTGAAAAAAGATCGGTATGTATTAATTCATCTAAGTTGATGTAAGAACATAGTAAGATATTGAAAAACGGTGATGTTTTCCTTTAAGCAGAGCGTTAGTTGAGTATTAACAATTTTTCTATCTTTTACAATAACAGTAAATTCATCAGAACTATAAAATAACGCAAATGCAGCTATGAGAATTTGCAACATGTAATCAAAAATGTAATGTACAAAAATATTAGGTCTCACCCTGGGATGTTTTTTTTTTTGTACTAAAAGAGTTCTTATCTTTTATGGACTCTTATTGGTTGCATTTTCTTCATTAAATGTTCTTCATTAGAAGTCATCCGTTTCAACGACATTTTATAAAAAAATTTGCATGATGTTTGCACAATAGTTTTTTCCACGAAAATGTTATCAGACATAAAAACTTTTTTATGTGACCTTAAACTTCTGGATGCTGGTGTGCGTTGCTTATAATTTCTGTTTCTGGCTTTCTCAAATTTTCAGGCTCGTTTAAGGTTGCTTCCTCGTAAGACAGGAGAGCTTCATGTTCTCGGGGTGGTTTACGATCTGGGCACTGCAGATGTAGGCAACAGCGAAGGTGTGATCCAAAACCACTTTGATCGTCACACCTCTGAACCCAGCTATAAATGTGATTTCTTATAGTTATTGATAATAAAAATAATAACTGATAATGTTTTTGTGATGCAGGTCTACCTGCCAGTGATCTGATGTGTGTGCGTGGACAGCAGAATCTGGAGATTCAGGGTCCCAGGCTTAACATGACCAAAGAAGAAAAGACCTCTGTGAAATATGGACCAGACCGCCGCCTGGATCCCATTATCACGCCTCCTATGCCTTTACTGGAGGTACATTTAGGCATTTAGTATATGCTTTTATTTAAAGTGACAATGTTAGGAAATATTCATCTTGGTGTGTTTGAAATGAATCAAACTGTTTCTTATTTCCTTTTTCACACAGGTGTTTTTTATCAACTTCCCTACTGGTTTACTATGTGGTGAGATTCGAAAAGCGTGGGTAGAATTTGTGAATGTGAGCGCAGTCCCGCTCACCGGCCTGCGGGTGGCGTCCACTCACCCAGAGTTCTTCACGTTCGGCAGTGCCACCTCTGACCTCACACCAGTGACGCCCACGGCAGCAGAGCACTGTTCTGCCTACAAGACTGTGGCCACGCCCCCTTCAGTGGCAGCGGTGACCCTCGTGTCACCAGCTGCGTTCGGGGTCACCAGCGGTCACAGGCCGGCAGTGACAGAGATCCCCTTATCAAGAGGCATTTTGGGACCAGGGGAGGCGTTACAGATTCCACTGTGGCTCAGGGGTCCTGACCGAGAGGGTGTCCATGAAATCAACTTCCTGTTTTACTATGAGAGCACAGAGAAGACTGCAAAACTTAGGTACATGGCAAATCTTGGTGTTTTAGAATAATGGCATACTAAGGTTAGTGTTAGAACGGATGCCCAGATGAGTGCTGCCGGTATTTCACTTTCTCTTTATTCATTTTGTATAGCGTGTAGGTAACACTTCGAGCATGCAGGCTCTTCATCAGATCACAGTGGGTTTGATGAAGAGCCTGCGTGCTCGAAACGTTACCTACACGCTATGTGATAGTTTTATTAATAAAATCTTTTGATACTCTTGGAGCTTTGGTGTTGCCAACTTTGCATTCTTATAGTATTCGTATTTTTGGTCAAGCAACCAACTAAAATCTGCATGCTTTTGCCTGCTTTTTGTCTTTATTCATTTTACAAATGAGTGCACATGGATTTCCTCACTACGACATGCACTTTCGGAAACGTTCCAACAAGATTACTAGATCGCCTTTAGGGGTGTGATCCCAGAATCACAGGTTGTGTTTGCAATTTTATGGATGTTTTGGGGGGTTAACATGCTGAAAGGGTTTTACATTTATAAGAATTTATAATTGAAGTAAGCATTTCATGAATATTACAAAATAAGCAAAGGTGTATTTGCTACGTGTTCTCTTCATGCGTGTTTGCATTTTCCTTTTGTGGCTGTGATACAAAGCATTTGTGTTTTGTGCTATTAAGTAGCGTATCATTAAAGATAAGCGCATCTAAAAAATGTGCCATCAGCCGTGTAAAGGGACACTTGACTTTTTTTTGAATATTTTATTTTCCAGCTCCCCTAGAGTTAAATATAAGCTTTTTACCGTTTTGGAATCCATCCAGCCGATCTCCGGGTCTGGCTGGTCCACTTTTAGCATAGCTTAGCATAATCCATTGAATCTGATTAGACCAGTGCCTGCTGCCGGCATGTTACAGCAGCAAAGTCCTTGATTATTACGCCAGAATGAGAGCACAGCTCCCAGCCACATCTGCCCAGAAAATCGCAACTTTTAATTTTCCGTCAGTCTTAATACACGATGTGACTACAGAAGAGTCAAGTTTTTAATAGGAAAAATATAGAAACTCTTTGGTTATTTTTTAACGCGATGCTAATGATCTAATCAGATTCAATGGATTGTGCTAAGCTATGCTAAAAGTGATACCGCCAAACCCGGAGATCAGCTGAATGGATTCCAAAATGGTAAAAATCAAATGTGTAACTCTAGGGGAGCTGGAGAATGAGCATATTTTCACAAAAACGTGGAGTGTCCCTTTAAAGAGAAACCATTCAAAAATCACCACTGAAATTTAAATGACTCCTTCTTGTTCTCTCTGTGACACCTTTAGTCACAGGGTGCTTCGTCATACGGTTTTCATCTGTGCAAGCCGCTCTCTCAGCGTCACAGCTACGGCGAGCCGAAGCAACACGCTGCAGGTCGGAGAGGAGCAGAGAGAGAAAGATGAGAACCACAGCAGCATGTTGGTCTTCGTAGACGTTGAAAACATCAACACAGTGAGTTGTGTCCCTTGCATAGATATCCTATGCACACATGTTGCTTTAAAGTTTTTTATTAAAATGAAATCCAATGAAAACATCTGACACCGGTTATTGATCTTTTACCATGGTTTAAATATCAGCTTTTACTATATATTTAAAATCTCTCGCTCTCTTTCTCAGAGTGAAGCAGGTGTTCGTGAGTTCCACATTGTTCAGGTGTCCAGTAGCAGCCGGCAGTGGAGGCTGCACAAGTGCATCAATCCTGCAGGAGATAAAGGTACGAGTCCACCCTTATGTTTTAGGCACATATGCTTGGCTGCTTTGTAGATAGCTTCTTCTAAAGCCATTCAATTCAAATAAGCTGGTTATGGGTTCATCCTCCCTAGAAATGACCTAAAGGCTTTCAGGGTTCCCACGGGTCCTTAAAATCCTTGAAGGTTTGTGAATCTGGGGGAAAAATGCAAGGCCCTGGGAAGTTTTTGAAAATAGACATACATAGATACAGGTCATTGAAAGTGCTTGAATCTATTTTATTCAAGATGTTTTCTGGAAAAAAATCTATATTATTCCCTGTGTAGTATAGGATAATATCATTAAAATTCTAGACGTTTTATGCACACGTGCTAAACTGTTCACTTTAAATGCTTATATCTTCTGTATGTGAATGTTGATTTATACCAAAATGCTTTTTTGCACAGTTGTGTTTGTCACATGAAAACGTCTCGGGTTACGTATGTAACTGTTGTTCCCTGAGACGCTGACCAGACCAGACGCTGCGTCTCCCTTGCCATACTTCCTGCGTTCTGGTAACGCCGTCTTTGGCAATATTTCAGATAGCGATATACTTCCTGTCTCCCGCGTGACCCTGTCTTTGTCGTTAAGCCTCACCATTGCTTAAATTGAAATATACACATTTAGACGCACTTACCCCTGGAGGCGTCCCCAAAGTGTCACTGCAGTGACGCAGCGCGAGTTCCCTCGAAAGGGAACTGTAACAATGTATCTTTAAAGGTAACGCAATGTAACCTTGCTCTCACTTGAAATGTGTCCCCACATTTAGTCCTTGAATTTGAGGGTATTGGCCCTGGAAAGTCCTTGAAAGGTCCTTGAATTTGAAGTTAACTAATGTGTGGGAACCCTGGGTTTTGCGCTTGCGACTTTCATCTATCTACACACACTACATTTAAAAGGTTGGGAGTCACTTCACTAAAATGTTTTATATGATATTAAAAACCCTGAGGTGTGCTTTTGACTCTGATTGAATATAAACTACATCTGAGCGGTGTCTTGTGAATCCAGATTATACAGTGCTTCCTTAACCACTTTTATACACCCACCCTGTTCTTTCATTAATGTCATTCCCTGTTCTTTGTAACACTGATCCATCTTTAAAATGTTTAAAGCCTACATAAATCTATAGATCCCTAGGAAGGCGATATTGATAGCTTGTGAGGATGCAAACACAGTATGATATGCACCTGCAGTTGATAGCGTGCACAGCAGGATATCCACACAGACACTTACGCTCAGTTGCCAGCAAGACTCAAGTTCTCTACTATTGAAATTGGTTCACATTGCATTTATGTTGAGTCAGTTACACTGATGTTGTGAAAGAGGAGCGCATGCTTATGCCCGCACAGAATGATGAAGCAAATCTGGTCACTTTGATATTGTGCTGAGTGTGTGAAACTCGCAGGCACACGTGAATCAATTTAGTGCCTACTAAAGTGTAAATTTAATCACATGCGTGTGTTTTAGCTTCTGGTCAGGTTTAGATGGAAGAAGTGAACGCAGTGATGTGAAAATCTATGGCTTAGAAATAATGAAAACAATACATCTTTAACCAGATGCTATAATGCATAAGATACATCAGTGTCTGCTTGTTAAATTCATCAAATCAATCTTCTGTGATGCAAATGCCCAGCCAGCTGGTGTTTAATGTTTGACTGCAATGTCTTTTGTGAGTACTTTAATTCAGTAAAGGAAGGACACTTACTCCATGAGACGAGATGAGATTGGGTTCACGAGAACGAGATGAGATTTTTACACTTTTCAGTGGCGGGCGGTGACTTCTTTTTAATGGTGCATGAATGTGATTCATGTATTTAGCCCGTCATGTGTGTGGCTCGTCATGTCAAATATGTGTTTGCCGCATCTTGTGAACCTATGTGCATCACGCATCATGTCAAAATACGTGCATGCTGCAGATGCTTCCCAGGGGTTTATATTAAAAGAGATGATCACATTTGCCATATACTCGCTTAATCTCATGTGTAATCAGAGTTCATTGTTAAGCAAGTGTCTTGCGCATATTTTGTGAATTGTCTCTTTTATCATAAACCCTTTCAATGTGCAGCAGGCACATATTTTGACACGACGAGTCACACATGACACTCCAAACTTATTTTGAATTCCTTCCCCTCAGAAGAGAAGTCACTGGCTGCCGATGTCCTCAATGATAAAATATATGAATGGGAAACTGAAATCACATCCTTTTCAACCAACTATTATTGCATAGTAATTATTATGTAATTTTAAAGGTAATTGTTCATTTAGGTCTATTTTTTACCAAGAAATATCAAATTACTTAACAATTTTTTTATTAGGGACTTTGGGTATTAAGAGGCTGTTTACACTTGGTATTAAGATGTGTTTTCATCGATCGGATCACAAGTGGACGAGAGAGACACATTACGTTTACACCTGGTATTTAAATCCGTCTCTTTTGTCCACTTTCGACCGCTTCTTTGCTGAATACTATGAGGGGGTGGTCTGTGAGACGGTGGGCGAGTCTCTCTGCTGTCATTCAATCCCGAGTAATTATGAGTTTATATGGACGCAAACTAATATAATGTCGGAGTGCACTGCTTGTTTAGCAAGTAAACATGCTGCACAGTGTTTTGTACATGAGTATGTAAGAGCTTTCTTTGAATTTTCAGCACAATTGATGAAGTAGGATCGCGCAACTTTCACACGCTTTCAAAACGAAACTACGGAGATCAGCCGCTTAGTTTTATCAATGAAAGGCTAAAAATAGCACTGTTCACCGAATGTTCACGCCAGAAGTAAAAAAAGACGTAAAACTTGTGTTTAATACCTCAGATTAGATAAATGGGCGGGGAGAAGGTGGTCGCGTGTGGCTGTTCGAACGCATTCAACCACATGTGCGTTCCGCAACTCCAAAGCGATCCGATCGAAAGTGGTTTCGACCACCTCTGGATGTGGTTGAAAGTGGTCGAAAGTGAACGAGCTCAAAACGTTTTGAACACCGTTTACACCTGACATTAACGTCGTCCACTTGTGATCCGATCGACGAAAACACATGTTAATGCCAAGTGTAAACAGCCTCTAAGTTTACCCAAAAATAACTTGATGTGCCACTGAGGTGTACCAGCACATACAGTATGAGACTGAAGAGCAACAGCGAAGAGGAAGAATTTGACATTAGATGTGTGCATATATATGTTCACTTTTAAAATCTCATCCCAAAAATAAATAAAAAAAGGGTATAGCAGATTTATATAATGCAAAATTGCAATGGTTACATTAATAGATTCATAAACCGTTTGTATATGGCTCTGTGTTGTTTAGAAGAAGCCTCCTTCAGACTTCTTTCGAAAAAGTGTTTCATCTATCATGTCAAAAGTGAACACTGACCTGCACTGGCACCACAAAAAAGCTTTTCTGTAAATGTGTGAAAGAACCCTCATCTTCTTTCTCTATGTTTGTTTCATCTTGTGTTTGCAGACTCTAAGCTGGCCAGCCGGGAAAGGGGAAAGCTGTGCTTCAGAGCCACCAGATGCCGAATAGAGGAAGGTGAGGCTTTTAGTACACATACATTCACAAAGCCCCATCTGTATCAAACCCTGTCCTTGTTAACACCCTCCATCAAAATTCAGTGTCTGTTTAGCACTTAAGTATTTCGGCTGCTTCACCTTAGAGCCAGTTGTGGTTAAATCTCGACCAATCAAAATGCAGAAACTGTGTATAACAGTGGGAATATGAGAAGTTGACGCGTCCTGCTGTTTAACATGCTTTATGCCTTTTAAAACGGTATTGTCAATACTTATTCCCCGTGTCATTTCACTTTATTTATTATGACTCAACTTGTGTACTTAAATGTTCTGATTTCTTTGTATGAATTCAATATTTGGCTTGATGGCTACATCTGGTGAAAATAGCCCACTTAGAAATCCCCTTACTGATAAAAATGCTGATGTGTCAAATACTTATTTTCCCCGCTGTATTATTATATACGTTTAATTTATTATTATTATTATTATTATTATTATTATTATTATTGTCAAGTACGCACATGCTGACCTTTTCTCTTAATCCTTCAGCTACCTCAGATGCAGTAGAAAAATACACATTTGCTGACCTCAACCTTGGCAATGAGCAAGTAAGAAAGCCCTCATGTTGTTATTACTATTAAGCACTCTTGAAACCAATAAATAAAAATTATTGACCATTGATTGTGGTCTTTATTCGTTTTTTGATGTATTTGTGTTTTTTTTTTTTTCATTTCCACTTTTGTTAGATCATCAGCTCTACCACTCCATGCGCTGACTTTTTCTTCCGGAGGGATTTGCCCTCTGAGCCCAGGAGAGGGGGCGTGGCCACGGGCGGTGCTAGCCAGATGGGCAGACAGAGCCTCACGCCGCAGAGCACGGATGATGATGCCATGATGGGTATCATCAGAAAATGCAGCGAAGTAGAGTTTGACATCATCGTCCTTTGGAAGGTAGTTGTGGTTTCCAGTGTTTTCTATCATTGAAGCAGAGATTGGTAATGAATAGCCTAGCATGTAAAAAGCTTCATGTAGGGTCCAAAAATATGTAAAAAAGAGTCATCTACCCACATACTTTGGAGTAAATTGATAAAAATGTTCTTATTTTACAGAAAGCTTTGCGCTCTACAACTTATGTATTTAAAAAAATAACCCCCAGCGGGTCTGCAGAGTTTAAGGAGTTTTTAAGGTGTTTTAATCACGCTTTTTTGTTTGTTTTAGGCATATGTTGTCGAGGATAACAAGCAGCTTATTGTAGAGGGTCAGCTTCACGTTTCATTGCAAACTATTGGCAAAGAGGCCTGCACGCTCACACAAAAAGAGGTAATACACATACACTTGCTCTGTTCCAAAACTGCCTACAGAGGCATCATAGACGCTCCCGACATGTTCCAGATTATGCTTTCCCCAAAGATTCACGATTTTGGCCAATTTCTGAGGCAATGTTACTTGTATCATTCATGGAGATTAATGAACTCAATGAAAAAGCTGTTAAACACGCAGATGATGTATAAATGCATATTACAAGCAATACTGAAAAAGTATATCATTAATTGTTTAGTTTAAACTAACATGAATAATTTATAATGTATATGGCATATACAGTGCCTTGCAAAAATATTCATACCCAATGAACATTTCCACATTTTTTTTTAGTTACAACCGCAAATAAAAATGTATTTTATTTAGATGTATTCATGATAGGCCAACACAAAGTGGCACATAATAGTAAAGTGGATGGAAAATTATAAAAGGCATCCACAATTTTTTACAAAGAAATATCTGAAAAGTGTGGCATGCATTTGTATTCAGACCTCCCGAGTCAATACTTTTTGGAACCACCTTTGGCTCAAATTACAGCTGCACCTCTTTTGTGGTACAGTATGTCTCTACCAGCTCCAGAGAGTGACATTTTTGCCCATTCTTCTTTGCAAAATAGCTCAAGTTGGTCAGATTGGAACCGCAATTTTCAAGTCTCGCCACAGATTTTCAATAGGATTAAGGCCTGGACTTTGACTGGGCCATTTTAACAGATGAATATGCTTTGATCTAAACCATTCCATTGTAGCTCTGGCTGTATGCTTAGAGTCGTTGTCCTGCAGGAAGGTGAACCTCTGTCCCAGTTTTAATTTTTTTTCAGATGATGAATTGTTCAGTGCTCTGTGATATGTTCAGTGCTTGGGATATGTTTATAGCCTAATGCTGCTTTAAACTTCTTCACTTTATCTTCAACTTTATCCCTGACCTGTCTGATGTGTTCCTTGGTGATGCTGTTTGTTCACTTATGTTCTCTTAAAAAAAACCTCTGAGGACCTCTGAGGTCTTTACAGAACAGCTGTATATAATAGTCACTTAGGTGACTATTAAAGGCCACTGGTCCCGCTTGATTTTAGTTGGTATCAGTTAACTTTAGGAGTATCAGATGGCACTTTTCCATTGCATAGTACCCCATGGTTTGGTTTGGTTTAGTTTAGTTTGGGTCGGGTCCGCTTACTTTTGGGAGCTTTTCCATTGGGTGGAGTACGTAGTACCCGATACTTTTTTTCGTACCACCTCAGTTGGGGTTCCAAGTGACCCAAGCTGATACCAAACGTGACGTGAAAACACTGAAGGTCACTGATTGGTCTGAGAGAATCGTCAGCTGTGTCCCAATTCAAGGGCTGCGAACTTATAAGCATGGGACCTTAAAGATGAGCACTCGGTCTTTCAAGGTGGCAGCCTCAGAAGTTCGCGAAGAGAACTGAAATGAGACGGTCTAACCTTCGGACGACCTATAATTGGCGTCACCTGCTGCACGCGCCTGTCAGCAGGACATAGCGGAAATGTTTCTGACTTATTAAAATAAATATGAAATCAGAAAAATATTAATTTAGTTTAGAAAATATGACACATTGATGTAGATTAAACTATTCAACAGTATATTAAATTAATCAAAATTAGAAATATATGCATCATAAAAATAATAATATTAACACAAAACATAACTTATAATACTAAAACAGTGACAAGAAAAAATTTTTCTGAAACATACACTTTTTTAATAAAGGTTTTAATTGTTTATTTTAGAATATCCAGCCGTTATATGCAGCCGTTGCAGGCGCGCAATGAATCTTGGGATAGTCTCGGCTGTTAAGGATCCATTCGTTCTATCCTTAACATCGCGGAGAAATGAGGACGCATTTTGAGGCTTCATTCTAAGCATCCTTTGAATTGGGACGGCCTTACCAGCCTCAAGTCGCGCTGCTGTGACGCAATCTGTCTTAAAATACGTCCTTAGAAGGTCGCAGCCCTTGAATTGGGACACAGCTATAATCAGCGTCATCGCTAAAAGATTAGCTTTAGCTAGCTTGCGCTGTCTCGAGCAAACATGTTGTCATCTGTGCTCTGCTATAAGTTTCCAAACTCCCTTTTAGCGATGAAAAACATCCACAGGTTGAGAACCAGGAACACCAGAACAGTTTTTTTCCATACTTACAGTTTGTGGCGGCACATTCGCGACATGCACGTCCTGCAACTTCATTGAGGCTCAGCGGAGCGCCGTCAATTGACGCCACGGGTGTTTGATCAGAAACTATCATGTGAAACAGAGGTAGTTATAAATGCGATGTGCAAACATCTGTAAGTGGTGGCCAATTTTAATTTTGTGGTGGACTGAGAAATAAATGAATGTATGGGAATGTACAACGACGCTCTCACTTGTATGATGTCACAGCAGTAAGCAGCGCAAATATAACGACACGCCTATAATCCCTCCTGCTGCGAAGTGATACTAAACTCGATGGAAAAGCTAAACACGCCAAAGTGAGGTGAGCTGACCCGACCCAAACTAAACTAAACCGTAGGGTAATATGCAATGGAAAAGAGCCAAGAGTAAAGGGGGCTGAATACAAATGCACACCATACTTTTTAGATATTTTTGTGAAATAAAATTGAACACATTTATCATTTCCTTTCAATTAGTTGCCACTAAGTGTTGGTCTATCATTTTAAATCTCCATAAAATATATTTTTTTGTTTGTGGTTGTATAGGGCTGTAAATCGATTAGAATATTTAATCTAGATTAATCACGTGATTGTCATGAGTTAATTCGTGATTAATCGCACATTTTTATCTGTTCTATATTTACCTTAATTTAAAGGAACAGTATGTAGGATTGTGGCCAAAACTGGTATTGCAATCACAAAACTTGTCTTAATGTCTAGTGACATATCAGGGCCATTTTATGATTAATTGATATACATTTCTTACATACTGTTCCTTTAACACTTTTCAAGTTTTTAATACTCTAATCAACATGGGCATAGACAAATATGTGTGCTTCATGCAAATGTATGTTTATTATTAGTAAAAGTCAGCAAAGATAATTTTGAAAAAAATGCAGTTAACAATTTTTTTAAGGTTCAAAAACTAAATCACCACATCCATACCTTAAAATCACTGGTAAAACTAATAGTTTTGGCACACACAAAGTTAAAAACAATATCAGTATATGTTAAAACTTTTTTCTTTTGTTGTTTGATTGACATTGAGACAGTTTTAAGATCTACTGTAATGCAAGGATCTAAAATAATGTTACACCTCAGATATGTTTCCAAACATTTACTTAAAACATAACAGATTATATCTGTGTGAATTCTTGTCAAAACCGATATTTTTAAAACTGTAATTCTGTCCATGTATGCATATATCGGGGTTGCGCGCCTGTGTGCATGCTTCAGATGTGTCAGTCAGCGCGTGGAAGATAATTTTCATGTCGTGTCGCTCTTAATAACTCTTTAAACAACAATCAGGCCCCGAACTTTACCTTTCCAGATAACTATTTTAACATCAAGCAAGCACTTTATTTTCTCATTCCTGCATTTTTAAAACCGAAACCAAAATCTGAGACGTGCAAGTGGATGGACACGCATCCTTTGTATTAGATTAAGCATTTAGGATGGTACACCTCTCACAAAACGTACAAATTTAGATAATTTCAGACATTTGATGTCTATTTTACTGTCTAAGGCTGCAATTTATCCTACGAGGGGCTAGGCCAAGGGTCAAAGAGAAATTGCGCGTTGTGTTAATCACACATTTATAAAATAAGTGTCTTTAAAATAAATTTGTGTTATTAACACGCTACTTTTGTCAGCCCTAGGTTGTAATGTGAAAATATGTGGAAAAGTTAATTGGGTATGAATACTTTTGCAAGGCACTGTAATAGCATATACTCCTCAAGTGCCCTTCACTGATACACAGAGATATCGTGTCCAAACGAGTTTCCCTTATACAATGTGTCAAAAAAGAACCGAAACCCACTCTGCCTATTAAAATACCAGCAGGCAAAAAGCCAATTCAACATTAAAGGAATTGTTTCATGTTTTTTATGTTTGGAGAACCTTGATTCTTGTGTAGGTGTGATATAAAGGAACCTTGAATAAAGGGAAAAAATGCATTTCTCTCTTTTGACCTCGCTCTGTATGAACTCTTGATTTTAAACTTTTCATAAAAATTCGAAGGAACATTTTTTTTATGTATACCTTGGAAATGATTGGTATGAGCGCTAAATGGGCACCTGGGGCCTCATGAATGACACGTGTAGATTTGCACAAAAGGCAGATTTCATGTATGCACAAAGTTTTCAGATTTTTTAAACCATGCGTACACCGGAACCTAAATGAATATAACCCAGTACATACATGCATCTCAACACCACATCTCCTTCCTGAAAAAAACATAAATGGAGCGTAGAGTGCCTCGTTTTACTATGCATCATAATGTCATGTGCATATCATTTCCATATCACGGTACAAGACACAATGAAAATATGGGTTACAGACTATAATGCCTTTTGTTCTGTCTCATTACATTGCTAAAAATTCATTCAGTGTCCTTGTCTTGTTTTAAAATAAATATCCAACATGTTATACTTTTCAAAATAAGTTAAATAGATAAATCTCATTGGATTTTTACAAATAATGGCTAAAGATTTTGGAAGGTTTGGAAATTTAAACTGATATTTTCTACTGACACACTACAGCTTAAAACTATTTGGGGGGGGGGGTGAAAATATTACCGTGCCTAGGACTTTTGCACAGTACTATTTATTACACTTGAAAAGGAATGTGATTTTTTTTTTTTACCAGTGACCTTTTTTTACAACTAGATGCACCCATATAAAATCTTCGATAGCCGATTATTCAGACTGATGTAATAATAGTAATGATGATAAAATCTATAATTTTTTTACCTAAAATGTTTTCAGTCCTTAAAATATCAGTGCGTTGACAACATTAGGGGCTTAATCCCCCAACCTCCACCCTCGTAACACCACTAATACAAACCAAAAATACACACAGTCATCTCTAAACTGGCCCCGCCCCAAGTCTTCCCCTCTGAATTGGTCGTTGTATTTTCAGCAAAGTGACATTGGGAGCATTATAAGTGAGTTCTGTTCTTTATGAAGATGGATGAATCCAAAGGTGCCTTTAACGGCCAGAGAGCCAGATAGCACAGAGACGGGCTTTGACCTTCAGTGTGTGTCTGCTGTTTTATTCTGCCACTATTCCACACTACAAGTTTCTCGTTCTGAATCTGTAAATTGAAATACGTGCACTGAATGCGTTTAGCGGGCTGAATTCTTATTTATTTTTTGTCAATATCATCCTGCTGCTATAGCACTGCAATGATGAACACAAGCTTAAATAAATAAGATTGTGTGGGAGTGTGTCTGCATGTGGATTTAATATGGACTGTTAGCAAGGTGAAGGAATCTGAGAGTTGTGTGTGGGTGTTTTGCAAAAAGTGTCCTGCTGGTTTGGCAACTGTACATCAAAGTTCTGTGTGCAAATGGATGTGTGTTTGTTAGATGCGGAGTATAGTTCACCCAAAATTGAAAATGTATTTGCTTAACTCTCATGTAATTCTCAACCAGTATGTTATTTTCCCTCTGCGAAACACAAGAGATGCTTATCAAAATGTCCAGGCTTTTCTTTTCTATACCAAAAAGAGCATGGGCTGGCCAGTAGCTCATATGTAAGTAGACAAACAGACTTTATATGTGAACTGTATTCTGACTTAAACCATAACTTAAAGTCCCCATGAAATGAAAATTATTTTTTTTATTCCAAAACGCAATAAATCCATTTTGACTAATTTCAGTAAAAATGTGTTGTCAATACCAAGAAGGTGACAAGATGAAAATCACTATTTTCTGTTACAAACTTTCACATAGCATCTTTAGGTTATAAAACATAAACATTTAAATCCATAATTAGATTTTTATTATAAAATCGATTTTATTTATTATAAAAAGTGATTTTTTTCTGAATTTTGCAAAATGCAATGATCAATGATCCAAGTTTTTTTATTATTCTCTACATTTTTTGAATCAATATATAAATGTGCATTCATCTTTGCCATGTTATATTCATTTAGTTGACTAGTGGTATACACTGAAACCCCCTAGGAGAAAAATCACAGGGAGGAACAAAAAGTCCTAGGAGGAAAAAACCCTTGGGAGATATATATATATATTTATTGACGTAATATATATATTTATATGGGATGTAAACTGTATGTAAACGGTTAAGGAGATTAAATGGGTTCCGTCGATGGTCGTTGGTCAGGCATCGGCTGGGGATCACGTTGAAGGGCGGCCAGTAGATCAGTGGTGTGTTGACCTCCACGGCAGCAGGAACTGGGTCTGTTTGTCTCAATGTCCTCGGGTTCGTGGACAAGACAGGGAGAGTGAAACAAAATCCTATTAGCATAGGGGCCGTTCGCATGTAATGCAAGTGTCACACAATGTTGTGTTTTAATATATGCTCGGTTCCAGACAGGCTAGCTATTGCGGCAACAGTATATTACCCATACGAGTTATGTGAATGCTTTGTTCTGTACAAACTAACTATTGCGAGATAAGTATAATGTACTAGAAAATAATGTGAATGATTTGTTAAAGAAAAAAGTCTTAAGTTTAGATTTAATGCGATCTAGGAAACCTAGGATTCCGAAATTTAGAACTTAAGATTTGTGGTATTATTCCCATATATCCCTTTAGTTTCTGTAATTTTCCAACTTCAAGCAAAAGGCATTGTGCATGGTTTGTGAAATATCTCTGGTAATCAGAATTAAGTATAATCAGTATAGCCTAACAAGTTACTTGACTTTTATAGTCACTCATTTGTCTGTGAGTGTTTATTGACTTGACCAAGTGAGAACTGGGAAGTCATATGGTTGCTACACATTTGTCTGTGTGTTCATTAACTATCATGTGAGTGTCTTATGGTCAACAATTGACTTGGAATGAGTTGAATACCCTGGAGGTAAATCATATGCATGTATAGATGAATGCAAACTCACCATCTCTGATAATAAAGTCTGTCTTTTAGAACTGAAATCCAAGTATTTGAGACCTGTACAGCAGATGATAGTAATGCCTATGGGCACAACTACAAGGGACAATGTTTAAATCTAGATAAGTGCAAATCTGCTTGAAGGTCTTTTAGCTATTCGTGGGGAAAAGCAGCATAGACATTCTTCTGAATTTCTCTTTTAGTGTTGCACATAATAAGGATTTATAACAATATGACAGTGTTAGGTTCTTTGAAACTCCAGGTTTCCAGGTTCTTTTACCTTTCAAGTTTCTCATTCATCAGTTTTCATTTGTTCTTTCGCTCTGTGATCTTTCATTCATTTTCTTTCTCTGATTCTCGCTTTGTATTGGGCTTGATTCCATCCTGTCTGACATCTCTCTCCGCACGCTGTTGCATAGCAACGCTCATTCACGGCAGAGGAAGTCCCTCACGTGAGGAAATCGCGTCACACATGTTGATCTCAAAGTCTTTTTATAGAAACCCTCATGTGAACACGTGCTTTGCTTCCTTTTGCGTTTATTTTGTTTCACCCACTTGGTTCAGCTATTAACCGTGCACTTACTCGACTATAATTTATTTCAATCCATTGCATCTTTCTAAATGAAAAGGGAAGATTTTGCTAAAAAAACTATTTGCTCTACTTGGGCTGGTTGTTTCCCTGAGGCAGAAAAAACACAATAAAACTAAATTATGTTTTTGTCAACCAGGAGACTCAAGAGATGGTGCTTTTGAAGTTCAAACCAGACGTCCCACCTCCTATAAGCAAGCCTTCACTGGAACAGCTGTCCCACCTTATAAAGACCTGTCTCCACTACCCCGAGTCGTACGATCATCCCTTTCCACAAAAGAGGTAAAGCACATGAACAAACAAGCACTTGACATTCAAATCGGTTCGCCAAAATCCACAAGCCTTGTTTTTAAGGCGTTAAGACTCAATTATTGAGTGATGCTCTCATGCAATACAGGAACACTTGTCTGGCCTATTTCTGCAATGGTGCGGAGAAAGTAGGTGTGTCTGGAAAAGTGTGAAAGATGGATTTGATTTGTGATGTGGGCTCCGAAAGCTCCTTCGTCACTCATAGTCTTCAGTTTATGTGCGAGAGCCACAGGACTAACATGAACAAACTCTTGCTTTACACCTGCAGTCTCTAACTTTTTTGTTTTAAAAAAACACAAAACAGTTTTAAGCATGTACATTAAGCAAATCAACAAACTTAAAATAATGATTTTAGCTGTTGTGTCCAATTTCACGCTTAAAGGTGCAATGTGGGACTTTTATAAGGATCTCTTAACAGAAATGCAAGATAATTTATTAGTATTTTAAATGCATGATATATTAAATGCAATACATAATAACTATATTACCAGTGGTGTATAAAGACCTTGCACAATAAAACTGTATAGTTTTTATTATCTTTGAATGACCCATTTTTATCCACATACACAGCGGGTCCCCTTACATGGAAGTCGCCATTTTGCACCGCCACGTTTCTACAGTAGCCCTAAACAGACAAACCGTTCTATAGAGTGCGTTTTGTTACTTCGTTGTCTCAGACGATAACATGTTTGTCCTATGGCGGCTACCGTACATTTTTGGCTGATTTTACTTCAACTCACATAAAAACAGCTCCACAAGTAACTTGCCATTTGATGTTTTAAACAGAGATGGCGATAGAGGTAAATGTTACTAATTGCAGCTTTAAACAGTCTTAAGAATAGAAAAAAGGTAGATAGTCGCTGAATCCGAAAGCGTCTTCTTCCATACTATATAGTAGGCGAAAAGCACTACCTCGCCTACTATATAGTATGGAAGTGGGCGGTTTCGGACGCAGCTAGTGGCCATTTCTCAATCTGAAGGCTGCAACCTCGGGAGTTCGCATTTGCAGGCTGCATACGTCATCAACCCTGTTCTAACTGAGTTAAAGGGATATTCCACTTTTTTAAGTCCATTGTCCTGAAGCAGATATATGGATGAAATAACCCCCACGCCTCTGGGTCTAAATACACATCACATGCCGAAAGATATTTGGGTAAATTTCCTGGCGAATTTAAGCTGTTTATATCAGAGCTCACTGGCTGTTCCTCAATCCGAAGGCTGCAGCCTCCGGAGGTCGCATTTGTAGGCTGCATACGTCATCAAGACAAGCCATATCTGCCTAGAAAATCGCAACTTTTAATTTTCTGTTGGCCTTAGTACACGATGTAACTACAGAAGAGTCAAGTTTTAAATTGGAAAAATATCAAAACTCTTTGGTTATTTTTTTGGCGCGATGCTAGTGGTCTAGTCAGATTCGGTGGATTGTGCTAAGCTGTGCTGGAGGTGCTACCGCCGGACCCGGAGATCGGCTGAATGGATTCCAAAACGGTGGGAATCGAATGTTTAACTCTGGGGGAGCTGGAAAATGAGTATATATATTTTTTTAAGTGGAATGTCCCTTTAACCATTCACAAGTCAGAAGCATATAACAACATTTTACAATTAATTAAGAATTATAGTCAACTTTATAATTGTTACTATTCTGGAATAAGACAGTCTTGAAGACATATGCCGCCCACAAATGCGACCTCGACTGAGGAACAGCCAGTGAGCTCTGATATAAACAGCTTAAATTCGCCAGGAAGTTGAACCAAATATCTGTCAGCATGAGATGTGTGCACCCAGGGGCAGTGGGGGTTATTTCATCCATATATCTGCTTCAGGACAATGGACTTAAAGATGAGGCTTAACAATATGGGATTAACAAATTATTATGAGGAGACATTAGCACTGATGTTTCTGGTGCATTTTTCACCTGAAGAATAAACAGGTTTAGTTTACTCTGTGGACAGCACAAACTATCAAGTCGAGAAATGTCTCCAAAAATGTAAAGGCTACAAGTGAACTTGAATTTTACTAGCTAATAACATCCTTGTGTTTTCCCCAGTTTATGTATGGTACCAGTTACCCTGACGTTGTCCAACTGTTCCCTGGCTCAGGTAGACGTCATCATTGATCTGCGACACAAAACGACCAGGTACATCTTAGTTTGAACTGATGGCCAAAATTAATTATAGATAGATATAGATAGCATTAAAGGGTACCCCGACTATAAACACATGGATGGCTTAATAAATTAATAATACTGGGATTGGCTATATCAATGTTAAATTTAAAACAGTACAAATGTTAAAATGTAAAAAATATAACTTTGAAAGAATCTTTTCACTTGCAGGCCGCCATTTTGTTTGCATCACAATTCATGTTGTCAAAAGGTTGCAAGCAAAACTCGTTCTATTAACGTTACACTATGAGAAGTTTTTAAGTTAACTTAAAAAATACTTTAATTAACACCTAAAATAATTTCAGTTTAATTGAGAAAATAAATTTGAAAAAGCTTACATTTTTTTGGTATTTTTCTGACTTTAAGTTAAAAATAAATGTAAGTGTTACCAATTAAAGTAATTTGTTTGCGTAGATCCAACTTTTTACAGTGTACAGCGAAGTAAATATGGTAAACAAGATTGTAAAATGATGTAAAACAGACAACAAGGGGTATAAATGCACATAGAGAGTAGGTGGTGGTATGTGGTCTTGACATGTGACCTGCATGCCCATAAAAATACAAGAACATCAACGTCTTATGTTTAGCCTTTTGAATGACTGGGAGAAACATAAATGATGAACAATACTGTACGATGTTCAAAATAAAGACAATCTGAGAGGTAAGAAGGTGAGAGTGGAGAATAAAACATTCTCACATGATAAACTACACAAGAGATCATATTATTTACTATAGTAAACTGTAGTAATGTTTCACAACAACCATTACACGCCACTGACCCAGAATGCACCATGCGCAAAACATAATGGCAGCCTCCACAGATTCAAATAACTAATACATGTTGGCATTTTTTGAAGTAATGAAAATATTTCTATCAGTGGATTTAAACAGTAGAAGGCAAATATAAAGTATTAAAGCAAGTCTTTATAGTCAAGGTACCCTTTAAATGTAAAGAATTTCTGTGCATGTATATTGATATTTTATCCATGAACAAACTTTATTCTGTTCTTCTCCTATTTAGCCCAGAGTCATTGGAAGTGCACGGTTCTTTTACCTGGCTGGGCCAAACCCAATATAAGTTACAACTGCAGGCACAGGAGGTGCACAGGCTTTCCTTGAAGGCCTGCTTCTTCCAGGCTGGGGTTTATAATTTGGGCACACCTCGTGTCTTCGCCAAGTTGGCACAGACCAGCGCTATGTGTGAGACGAGCCAGCAGAGCGCCATGCCTGCCCTCATAGTCATCAACAGCATTTGAGTAACCGTGTGTTCGATCCAACATTTCTTCAACATTCTCTAAAGACTTGGCACACCTAAATATTGGAGGAGGACTCCAAGATTTTTCTACTACTTCCTGAAACTAATCTAATTGAGAAAGACTTGGACACAAATATTTCAACTTAACACTGCATCTGATGTGCTCGTAAGGTCTGCGATGGTGACTCTCGATGTTTCGTCTTAAATGCAAAGAATCGTGCATTTAAAGTGTGACTGGATCTTTTTCTTAATTTATCTCTTTTTTGTCAGTCGTGTATCTTTGAAAGATTTCTCTTTTATGTAATATTTTTGTTTTTAGATCTATCGAATGATGATTTACCCACATACTGTATGTTATAATGTACATTAAATTGGCTATGCATTTGCCTCATACTCCACTGCTGGCTGTCTCGTGGTTGGCTCGGTTTCCACAGTAACACAGACATCTCTCCAGTTTGATCTTAAATCCAGTGAAACTAAATGCTTTAAACTGATGAGTTGCAGTTGGTATTATTTCAGCTCCTGAAAGGACTGTGTTAATGAGGAGTTAAGTGGAACTTCTGTGACCTTATGAGACGCCAGTTAAAGTGCAATCCAATGAGAGAAGCCATCTTAATGTTTGTAACCCAATGAGAGAATGGCAGAATGTGTGTTGCCCTAACAGCAGAGATTGGAACTGTGACACCAAGAGGGTAAAAGCCACTGCCTGTGTGAGGGTACATTTTTGTTTCTGTATCTTTGTGTGGGTGGACTGTGCTGTTTTCATTAGACAATTTTAATTTTCTACAACTAAACATGTCCCGCGATCTCGGCTCTCATTCGGTCATCACCACTCCAATGATCCAGCTGTTATTTAAATGTATCTACATGACTGCTTTTCTGAAAAAATGATGTATTATATTTATAACAAATTACTGTACATAGAATAAAATGTAACCAATAACCAAGATACTTGCTGACTGTTACCTTTTTAGGACTCGATGTTTGGTTTATTTTGACAATTTTACTGTTTTGTTCAACCAAATCATATAGCGAGCAAAACATTAAGTTTCTGTAGTCGAAGCACTAATTTACAGTGACAATGAAGACTGTGACGTTTTTCCGAGTGAAACAGAATATCATGCTAGGAAAATTGTGGGCGTCACTTGTGTTTTGCACTGTGCTTCGATTGGATATCGAAAAGTAAGCATTTCATTTACACTTATAGTTTGAGTGGGCGGAGTTAACAGATATTTTCACCCAAGCAGGGCTGTCACAATGATTAAATAATCATCTCATCGCAATTGTTTGACCTCATCACGATGATTTCAGATCACCGCAATGATTGCACATCTCTTTAAAAAACACAAGGGGAGCTGCAGCATCTGTATAAACAAGACCGTATCAGATGGTGCTCATTAACTGACAGTGTAACAAATCTCCAAAACAGCAATTCCAAATTTAGGGAAGTGAAGGATAATATTTTTAAGGAACTGAAAGGAATTAATTTTTTTGCAGCCACTACAGACATGTGGTTCAGTACTAATATGACCTGTTCTGGTATAGTCAGTTTATTTTTATTGCATTTTTATTTTCAGTTACTTTTTCAGACAGTTTATTGTGTTTACTGCTTATGAAGAATTTTCAGTTTTTGAAAGATATGTAAAAATAAATAATTACTTTTAAAGAGTAACTAAACCCCTGGTCAGAGCCTGACTCCACCCACTGGAAATATTTGAAAAATTCAAGAAAAGTGGGCAGACCCCAACGGAGATAGAGGGGACGAACTAAGCTCGTACCAAGTGTGTGGTGAGATCGTAACAAGGGCGTGGTGAACTTGAACCTGCTTACGTCACGAGTTATTTTTTGGACACAACATCCAATAGGAAAACTCAACTGCAGTAGCCACCGTTCAACCTGAAGAGGGCAGCACTCAGACGTTTTTACACCATATATTGTAGTATTGAAACACTTTATATCCAAATGTCAAAAAACTTACTAAAATCAATGAACAGCACTAATAAAGCCCCATTCTTACAGATCATTAACTAAAAAAAGTTGGTTTAGGGTTTAGTTACTATTTAAATATATGTATTAATATACATAATTACAACGTGAAATTATTTTATGAACAAACACAAAATGTATGAGAATTAAATGTCAAAGCACTAAAACAGGCAATTAATCGTAATAATCGTCGCAATTTATTAGACAATTAACCGTCAGCCAAATTTCATAATCGTGACAGCCCGTGCCGTTTAGCTGACGTCATCAGAGAATGTTGGCCACAGGGGGGCGGAAGTACATTTTTAGATTTTGATTGAAGTATATGAGGGAAAATGAAGGGTCGCTGATTGACTGTGTGAAAAAACACTTGCACACATCTTTTAAACACTGTTGAAAATGAAAACCCACACAAAAGAATTTTGCCATTGTCTGCTGAAACATCAGGCGCTTTAAACACATCAAGACGCACACATATCCCTTGAAGGGAATTTAGTTTGAACAACAAATCAACTATTCAAAGTATTGCTTATTCTGTTTTACCGACTGTAACCCTGTCTGAAATCAGTTCATGGTAGTTCATTATTACCTCTTGTGAACACTGCCCAGTAAAGATAACCAATATTGGATTTTGCAGATATCCAGTATGTTGATAATTCAACTAATTTGAGACAATACTATAAGCCAACAAAAACTGTGTTTTATTTTAAAGTTCCGGGTTTTTTTTTTTAGAAATAATCAAATGAAAAAAAAAACTATAAATTAAATATACAGTAATTGAATTAAAGGGAGGCTTCAGAAGCTCTTCAGCCAATAGAAATGAGTGATTATTTCATTGTCTTTAGTTCTTTAACCATTAAAGAAATAGTTCACCCATACATTTCGAGTAAATTCTGTCATAATTAACTCAATCTCAAGTTGTTACAAACAAGTATAAATGTCTTTGTTCGGCTAAGGAGAAAGGACAATATTTTGAGGAATGTGTGTAACTAAACAGTTTTTGAGCACCATTAACTTCCATATATTTTTGGTCCCATACTATGGAAGTGAATGGTGCTCCTGTCCTGTTTCCTGCTTGAGTGCAAATATATTTCTATGTATTAAGCAGAACAAAGAAATTTATATAGGTTTGTAACAACTTGAGGATGACAGAATTCTCATTTTTGGGTGAACTATCCCTTTGACATCAGATACAGCAGCAGGAAGGCTACTGTTATTTTAGTGCAGTGATCCAATATAGCTACTGATGCACGTGATCACCCACTGCTTACATTCACTTAACATAATATTACTTGTGTATTTCCTTTTTCCTTTTATTTCAGTCACAAAGTATAATTCAGATTTATTATTTTGATACACTGTCCTTTAAAATGTGTCAGAAGCACACAATAGAAAAAAATGAATGGGACTTTTGTCAACGTCAATTGCCTTGGTTTTGTTTTTGTTTTTTTGTCCAACATTCAAAGACACGTATAATTGTTAAGCATTTTTAAAAGATTTCAGCTCCACAAAGCTGTTGTTATACGAAGGGATACATTTCACAATACTTTAAGATGTAAAATAAATACGTAAGTACATATGTGAGGTTTTAGCTCCAAATACCATATAGATAATTTATTATAACGTTAAAATTGCCACTTTGTACGTGTGAGCAAAAATGTGCCGTTTTTGGTGTGTCTTTTAAAATGCAAATGAGTTGATCTCTGCCCTAAATGGCAGTGTTATGGTGGCGGTATTATCCCCTTCTGACATCACAAGGAAAGCCAAATTTCAATGACCAATTTTTTTAAAATGCTTACAGAGAGCGGTTAACCAAAACTAAGTTACTGGGTTGATCTTTATCGAATTTTCTAGGTTGATATAGCACTGGGGACCCAATTATAGCACATGGAAAAATTCCGATTTTTATGATATGTCCCCTTTAAGGCTATTTATTAAATGCAAAAATACGCCAATCCTTTTACTGTGTCCTGACGTGAAAGCTGCTGAAAATAAGTAAAAAGAAAACATCTTCGTGATGGCCTTTCTCTTATTAATTGACTTAATAATTTCTTCCCTATTGAACAGCCTTTACATTACATGATAGAGAATAAAGGAAAACTTTTCCTACTGAGATAAATCCAGAGTTAATATACTGGCACGAGACGTGGCATTAAAGTGTCTCTTCAATTGGTTAACAGAACCAGGCATTTTGTAAAACCGCTCCTTCATATAAAGGGAGGGGGGGTCATTCACAATTCACCGTCAACCACTCCTTACATTTGGGATCACCTGCATGTATTGGATTGGTGGATTGATCCTTGAAAGGTCTCGTCTTGCTTCTGGTCTCCCACGCGCATCCACTCGACGGCGCGTGCCCCCGCTTTGTGGTCCGAACTGCGGAGCGTTGACAAATGAACTACGGATACATCACCGAACACACGGAGGAATCTCTTTGGCTTCCCAAGGAGAGGCGAGGCTGGCGGCTTTAATGGTAGGAAAGTGGGGTGAATTTTGGGGGGATGCTGATTAAACCAACTTCGCTTTCGCATTAGTAATAATAAGAAATACCATAATGAAAAGGTGAGCAGGTGGATGGATGAATGAGGAACAGAAGGAGAGAGTTTGGTGATGTGACTCTGAAGCGCTTTACGCACCGCTATACGCCACTGCCGGTGTTGCTTGTTGCGCTTTTTCTTCAGTTTTGTGCCTCACGATGGATTTGTACACTTGTTGATTGGTTGTAGCCTAATCCTGCCCCGAAAACTCATGTGATATATATTTCTCAGGCATTAGGTTTGCTCAAATTAGTGATGAAAGAAACTAAAGACTCGTATTCTTATTGGCTTAATGGGATTTTTGCGATGTAATGATACCAATCCAAAATCAAACTCAAATTTTGATTTTTGGATGAGAGACCACACTACTCTGGTGTTTCTCAAATAGTATTAATATACTTTATTCCTATTTTAAAGGCATGCATATAGTCACACCCTGTTAAGGAAAGCTTGGGTTCACAGATCTATTTGCATAGATGTTATTGTTTTGTATTGAGTCTGTAATAAAGTTTGATGGTGGAGAAGAAACAGACCTAAAAATCTCTAGGTTCATTTATACCAAAAGTTTGTGTTTGTACATAATTGACCCAACAATGGGTTAAAACACCCTACCGTAGCCTTTTTAACCTGCAGTCATCATATTTTACTAGTTCTACTGCTAACTAGACTGTCATACTAGTAACAAAACAGCAGTCTCTTGATGTTGGTTCGACCCAGGGATAACTTTTGGCTCACACTCCTTGGGATCACTATACTCATCATCCACAGATGGAGAGATGGCATAATGCATACAATTAAGGCTTTCCCCTGACTGTACCTCATTCAGTACACTCTAAAAAAAATTGGTGCTAAATAGCACTAAAAGCTCGTAATCATAGGGGGACCATTTTTAGTGCTAAATAGCACCTATATAGCACCTGTGAAGAACCATAAGTGGTGATATAGCAACAATTATGGGTCTACATAGCACAATAAATTAATGCACATACAGTATGTTTCATAAATTGAGACTTGTATAATGGAGTTAATAACAATTAAATGCAGTCAGTCTAGATCATTATAGCCATGTATGTCTAGACTGTTTTTTTAGAAAAAACTTTACATAGCAGTACTGTATTTACATCAGGCTGAGCAGATCAAGAGAATGATTGACACTTATAATAAGCACAATATGCTGTTAGTAGGCTTTATGCCCAGCTGCACTACTTACTGAACTTCAGCCAGCTCCTTGTTTCCTGTCTACCATTATTGGACAAACTGATTAATCCAGGTGTGCCTGACCTCAGTAGTCACAAACAAACTGATTAATCCAGGTGTGCCTGACCTCAGTAGTCACAACAACAATAATCAGACACACCTGGATTAATCAGATTGTCCAATAATGGCAGACAGGAAACAAGGAGCTGGCTGAAGTTCAGGAAGTAGTGCAGCTGGGCATAAAGCCTATTGGGGGTTTTGCAGGTCACTAATAGATCTGATCATACCACACATTCAGAATGAGAGTGGAAATTATGCAAAAAAGAGAACAATAATGAAGGTCATACTGGCTCTTTTCCATGCAATAACAGAGAACAGTAACTGGAACTTACGGAATGCCATGTGCAGTAAGTATCAAGTATTTGTGTCATACTTAAAATTTTTTTAAAGTCATACATAGCGATGTGTGAGTAACAAGTAGAAATTTTACTTAACATCTGTCCTGTAGCTTTTATCAAGTTTAATTCAATGACTCACTGATTTAGGCAAAGCTGTTGTTATGGCTTCAGAACACAGCACTATATATAATGCCATGCTCCTATTTAACTGGACGTTCCCAATTTGTACAGTTAAAACATTACACATCAAAGTCCTCTTATGTAACCACTGGAGTTCCTCAGGGGTCAGTCCTCGGTCCTCTTTTGTTTATTATTTATCTACTGCCCCGCGGTAGCATCTTAAAGGAATAGTCTACCCTTTTGCCATATTAAACTGTGTTATTACCTCAACCTAGACGAATTAATACATACCTATCTTTTTTCAATGTGTGCACTGTACAGCGCGTTGTGAATTTAGCCTAGCCCCATTCATTCCTATGGTACCAAAAAAAAGTTTTATTTTGTGGCACCATACTTACTGGTATAACTCCTCATGTAACAGTCTTTAAATAGGGATAACACGAAAGTGTTTGGTGGCTTCCCTGTGTGGTACCATAGGAATGAATTGGTCTAGGCTAAATGCTAACACATTCACGACGCGCTGTACAGTGTACGCATTGAAAAAAGATAGATATGTATTAATTCGTCTAAGTTTGAGGCAATAACATAGTTTAATATGGCAAAAGGGTAGACTATTCCTTTAAGAAAGCATGGCATTCAATTTCACTGCTATGCAGACGGCACCCACCTCTCTTCAAAGGCTACTTCAAATTTTCCGACAACAAAACCTACAGATTGTGTTGCTGAGATCAAACAGTAATTTGCATGTAACTTTCTTAAATTAAATGGTGGAAAAACTGAGATTCTGCTTGGTTGGTTCGAAAACCAATCTGGCAAAAACCAAAAACACCTCACTGTTTGTTGATGGTTTATTAATTCCTGTATCTACACAGGTTAAAACTTTGGGTGTCATTTTTTATAGTACTCTATCACCTTTTGAGTTTCCTGAAAGTATAGATTTGTTAATTCAGAAAGAAGACAATTCAGAATTCAAGTTTAATACTACACTCTCAGAATAAAGTTGCATGAAGGTACAAACGTTGTCACTAGGGCGGTACATTTTCAAAAAGTACACTATTAAATGGTACATATTACAACATTTTATTTTATTTTCAGAGATTGTATGATCTGAGCTTATAGTGCCGTTTTGATACAGTGACTGATCCTAAATGCATGTCCTGTGGAGAGTTAATACATAAAGATTGAGGTACTGTATGAAGGTATATCTGATAGGACCTTGGAGACATGGAGAGTTTGCTCAGATCAATCTAGCAGCATGTGTGATTGCTTCCTTATTAAATTGGAGATCACTGGGCTGAAACCTTAACCCTTTCCCTTAAGTATGGCTGTGCATGCTTGTAGGGAGGCTTTGTGCATGTTCCATATGTATGCGTGCATCCATATGTTTATTTGTGTGTCCCTGAGTGTGCAATCATTGGATGACTGTTTGTACGGCTGATCCTCTCCATTTCTCTGGTGATGGTTTTACAGCTGAAGATGTTGATGGAGTGGCAGCTGATTTATCCCTGTGCACAGATTGTTTGATTGTGTTTGTATATGAGTTTTACAAAGAGTCCTCTGTTGTCAGTTCAACCGCAAAGCATTCATCAGCAAAACAAAACTGTTAGCAATAGCTGTCAGCGTTGCCAGTATCTGTCTTGATTATTCATCAGTTAGCATCAGTCTGCCGTACTGCTGGTGTGAAATTTCACTGATAAATCCAGTGCAGATTACTGTATACTTAGGGGAGAAACAAGCTTATAGCATTTAAATCATTTCAAAGGTGAAGGCTCGTAGTCATGCTGGTGAAAGGTTTCTGCAGAAGTGAACTATCCATTTATATTCACCCCCTTCACTCCTAAAAATGAAGGTGGTAAGGGTTCATCTCAGTGGTGCCTTAAAAGTGCCATTAGTGGTTCTTCAGTCAAATTCTTTCATTTCTTCCTTTATATAGTCTGAACCTTTTTCCACTGTAAAAATGATGAAATCCTTTAATTATTTACTCATCTTCATGTTGTTCTAAACTTATGTAAGTTTCTTTATTCTGTTGCAGAAAAAAATTACATTGATAAATGATGGTACCCACACAGTTGACAGTACCCACTGACTTCTATAGTAAGAAAAACAAATACTATATAAGTCAATGGGTACCCTAAACTGTTTGGTTACCATCTATAGTCAAAATATCTTCTTATGTGTTCAACAAAATCAAGAAAGTCATACAGGTTAAAAACAACATGAGGGTGAATAAATAATCATTTTGGCATGAACTTTATTAGGAACCATTTTAAGAGATTTCCTTTATTTTTTTGAAACCTTATATTTGCTCATAGATCATGTGTGGCTTCCAAAGCTGTGCCCCAAATGACATACACTATGCACTTAAAATATGCATTATGTACTCAACTGTTTAAGTGTAAAGACTATTGATACTACAAAACGGCATAGAATAGTGCATAAGTTGATGGGATGCACCTTTAAGGTAGCAAGCTATTAAACCAACATGTATATGTGAGTGGTTGACTAAGACAAAGCACATTTTAAATGCTATTTTTCTTTAAAGTTTCTAAAATCTGACATGTTATTCACTTCATGACTTAATTTGTGTCAGCTCTGTCAGACACACAAAAGCGTTCTTTTTAATGTGATCCATTCAACAACATTGGAAAGCCTTCAATTATCTAATAATGGTGTTCGGTATAAGTGAAAATGCATTTTGTGTTATTATGAAACATCCAGTTTTTTTATTCCCCAATTATCTACATTTTTTAAAACATAATGGGTCGGTTTCCCAGACAGGGATTAGACTAGTCCTAGACTAAAATTAATGTAAGAGCTGTCCAAACTCAAAACAACTTGCACTGACAAATACATCAGTGCCCTTTGTTTTGCCTCAAAATGCACACAAGTAATGTTTTTAGTAAGGCATGTTTGTTAAAACTAGTTATATTTCACAATTAAACTCAGATCTAGTCCTGGGTTAAGCTAATCCCTGTCTGGGAAACCAGCTCTAAGCAAATAGGGGCAGTTTCCTGGACAGGGTTTAGATGAATCCAGGACTTTAAAAGGTTTAAAACTGTACCTTTTCTGTCACTGGGGTGGTACCCTCAAAGGTTCAGTTTTGTACCTTTAATGAGTATACAACACATTGAAATATTTTACCTTTTGGGGTACAATATTATACCTTAAGGACCTATTTTGTACCTTTAAAGGTACAGTTAAATGTACAAAATTGGTCCTTAAAGGTACACAATAGGTCCTTAAGGTATAATATTGTACCCCAAAAGTTTTAATAGAGTTAGCACTACATTTGCATTTAGACATTTAGCAGACACTTTTATCCAAAGCGACTAACATAGGTTAGGAAACAATAAAGCGATTTGTCATAGGGAGGCATAAGTAAACAAGGTGCTTATACAGTACCAAGGTACATATTTGTACTATTCATAATCAACACCTGTTGACAGAGAAAGAAAGAGTTGGTGTTTTTTTATAAAAGATATAAAGATCGAAATGCAGTCAATGCCTATGTCAAGTATTTTTGAAAAATATGTTTTTTCAATGTTTTTGAATGTATATGTGGCTGAACGAATGGCAATAGAAAGATCATCCCACCATCAGGAATTTAGTGCCCCTTTGTGAAGCTCATTTGCTGAACGCAAGGTTCTGGGTGGGGTGTAGGAATGCATGAAGGTGTAAAAGTATGCTGGTGCAGTACAAGTAAAGTTCTGTAAGAGATTATTAGTGCCTTATACCTGACACACTTCAATCGGTAGCCAGTGAAGGGAGATGAAAAGCGACATTATATGAGCCCTCATCAGCATAGCAGTGGTAGGAGAAGCCATTTACCTTCCTAAGGATGTTGTGTAAATGGAGAAAAGGAGTGGACCAAGCACTGATCCCTGAGGGACCCCAGTGACCATCTGGTGAGCTGGGGACAGCGCACTTAAGGATCTATCGGAGAGATAAGATTCAGTTCAGTTTTTATATATTTTTTATCAGGATTTGAACCATTGGAGGGGAATACCCGTGATCCCTACTGATGATAGGGTGGCATCTGATGATTGACTAGTATGTTGCAGTAACTTAGCAGTCACAACTTTGGTTTTAGCATTTTAACAACTTTGTAAATAATTTGTAATGTGTAATTTAATGTTGGGTGTACATCTCGACTGTGACATCACAGTCAGTGTTATGTTAAGATAGGCCTGTTTCCAGCGACCTTTGCATGCAGAGGTGTACATAAAAATGAGAAAACAAACACATTTGAGGCTCACAGTTTGTCATTACCGTACAGATCTCTTATTATTCATCTATGCTTAGGTAAATGCCACCTTTAAAGAAAAATATAATTTAAGATTAAAGGAATAGTCTACTCATTTTCAATATTAAAATATGTTATTACCTTAACTAAGAATTGTTGATACATCCCTCTATCATCTGTGTGCGTGCACGTAAGCGCTGGAGCGCGCTGTGACGCTTCGATAGCATTTATCTTAGCCCCATTCATTAAATGGTACCATTTAGAGATAAAGTTAGAAGTGACCAAACACATCAAGTTTTTCCTATTTAAGACGAGTAGTTATACGAGCAAGTTTGGTGGTACAAAATAAAATGTAGCACTTTTCTAAGCAGATTTAAAAGAGGAACTATATTGTATGGTGTAATAGCACTTTTGGGAGTACTTCGAGTCGCCTGAAAAGTCTGCTCCCCTTCTCCCTCTCATAATGGGATAGGGAAGGTGTTACTGCGCCGAGTCGAAGTACTCCCAAAAGTGCTATTACGCCATAAAATATAGTTCCTCTTTTAAATTCGCTTAGAAAAGCGCTACGTTTTATTTTGTACCACCAAACTTGCTCGTATAACTACTCGTCTTAAATAGGAAAATCGTTGATGTGTTTGGTCACTTCTAACTTTATCTCTGAATGATACCATTGAATGAATGGGGCTAAGCTAAATGCTATCGAAGCGTCGCAGCGCGCTCCAGCGCTTACGTGCATGCACACAGATGATAGAGGGATGTATCAACAATTCTTAGTTAAGGTAATAACATATTTTAATATTGAAAATGAGTAGACTATTCCTTTAACTTTATTTTGTTTGAATTTTACAGACCTCTGACTTTCAATATTTTAAATGTATATTTTTTAAATTTATTGTATTGATAAACCTCATGCTGAGGTTAGGATAAATAATAGTCCATAGAGCGTGCTTTTTAAAGAATTTTAATGAAATTACTAATAAATAAAATCAGCAAAAGCAAAAAGTAAAAAAGTTCTTTAGATTTTACTTAAGTGATTAAGTGTTTTACCCTTCCCCTGTTTTGCCCTTCATCTCAAGAATTAGTGTTATATAAATCAATATGTATTTGAAAAATTATAATAAAACCAGACAGACCCGTTTATAAAATCTTTTAAAAACTGTGACCCTGTCTGTGATGTCCAGGCTAAAGTTTAATAATCTAATGATGAGGTTAGGAGTGTCTTAGTTTTATCTCAATCATTGATTTTAGTCTTTGACATGACCTTACTCACTCAATAAAAAAATATGTTGCTAAATAGTAGGCTATAAAAGTCCAATTTCACCACTATAAGCACATATATAGCACCACTTGGTTCAACATAACGCAATATGGTTCGCTGCAGGTTCTAAATAGGTGATGCTCAGCACTTAAAATGGTTCCTATAGAATTAATTTAGTATATTATAAATCAAGGTTACAGAATGTTATTTTCATTATGTAGAATGATAAAATTACAAAACAAATACTTTGGCTGTTCTTTACATACTGGGTCACAGTTTGTCAATAAACTGAATTATTAAAATCATCATAAGTTTAATTAAGAGGTTATAGTTTGAAAACAGGTCTTTCTTTTTTTGCACCGCAAATTTAATCTGATCGCTCACCAAACTTTTACCGGGAGTTTATGTCTTGTATGTTGATACCACATCACATATACAATTCTGCCTGACTGCCTGCCATTAATATTGCCTGCATACATCTTTCCTCTGCAGTTTAATACCACACAGCAAAGAAAATGACTATACAAGCCCATGTCATGTGTGAGTGGTATAGCTTTTTTAAACTGTAATGAAAAAGAGAATTTATGTGCCACACACATACCCCAGGCTGCTGTACTTTTAAAAGTCATACAACAGGTGTGGAATAAAGTAATTTCAGAGGGAAATCTAGTTGTGTTAATTTATTCCCTTGGTTATTGCATGACTTTAGCCTTTAGCCTGGTTATTTTTATCCAGTAAAGAGACTAATTAGGTTGCAAATTGAAAAGTGCTCACTTAAAATTTCCACTAGATTCACAAGTTAGAACAAACATTATACACAAGAGTTCATTTTTACATTTGATTTAATGATGAACTAGGATTGTCCCAAATAGTTAATGCACCCCTGAGGCAGCTTCATATAAATACACTAAAAAGATGCTACCTATCCTGGGTTGTTTCAACTCAAAACATTTTTTATTTTTTTTTAGTGTTAATAAGGCTAACTCAGTTAAACATTCACTTATATATCTAATCTTTAGACCAAGCCAAACTACAAGCAAATTACATGCTTTAAACATTTGAAAGCATTTTTTGCAAAACTCTAAACACAGTTTCCTATAGACACATTATTCAAAACTAACTCTTGTGTTTCATTGGGAAAACACTGCCATTCAAAATGGCTCACTACTGTAGAAACATGTCGGCGACTTCCATGTAGAACCCGCAGTGTATTGAGATAATAACGTCTCATTTTAAGGTAATAAAAACAATACAGCTCATTATGTAAGGTCTTTATACACCACTGATAATATAGTTATGTATATTATGTTGCATTTCTGTCAAGAGATCCTTATAAAAGTTACACATTGCACCTTTAAGTTTATTTTTCTTACCCCAAGATACTTTGTCCTGTTTTAAGCATAAACTCATTTGATTTTCATAATAGTTTTTTCAGAAAACAAGATTTAGGGCCCTATTTTAATGATCTAAGCGCATTGTCTAAAGTCTAAATGGGTGTGTCCGGATCCACTTTTGCTAATTTATTGACAGGAAAAGTTTGTGCACCGAGCGCATGGTCGAAAAGGGTTGTTCCTATTTTTTTTAATGAGTAATGGGAGTATTTTGGGCGTAACGTGCAATAAACCAATTAGAGTCTCTGGGGAAGAAGATCCCCAGTTCAAGATTAATGTTAAATAATTGTGTTGTTTTTCACTATTGAAATTGTTATTTTTTTATTAAAACCTTTAAAACCCGTTTTCTTTTAGTCATGGAAGTAAAAAAGCAGGCTTTTAATTGCTTTAAATGTATGGCTATCCAATATCATCAAAAAATTATTTACAGAAAAAGTTTGTACTCTAAAAATACTTTATTTGTAACAAACAGGAGATAAAGATTTTTTAAAACATTACTTAAAAATGTTTCTCATCTCACCATATCCACAGGTACAAAGTCATTATATACAATAAATCAGTGGGGTAGCATTTAAAAAAAACATTTAAAAACAGATTTGTTTAAAACAAAGCATTTATTTTCTTACCAGACTACAGGTGAAGCAGCTCTTTACGCCTTCTAACGTCTCATAATCGGTCCTCATCCAAGAGACTCAATAATAATCTTTTACATTCAATCCTTTAATCTTTCATATTTAAAAGTGTTTTTGTGCTGCTGCGCATTCATGTATGTGATAAGCAAACCCGCGTTGTCGTCCCATTTATAGGCGCATATTACTAATGCGCTCTTTAAATAACAAAAAAACATATTGCGCAAAAACATATAGACTTTAGACCAGGTTTTTGTTGGTCAATGGCGTAGTCTATTTTAGTTCCCTCAAAATAGCAACACGCCAACAATGCGCCTGAACACACCTCGTTTTCAGACCAGAACGCCCATGGGCGCTAAAGGAGCCCTTAATCTATGAAGTATTTTTGCTTCTCAAGTAAATATGTCTCGATTTTAACATTTTAAGATATTTGTACTGAAAAACGAGACAAAAATACCAAGACATTAATTTTTAGCACTGTACTGAGAGACAATTTGGCTTAAAACTTTTCATTTTGTAAGGCCACAGAAGTTTGTGATCTTTGGGAATGTGAATCTTGCTAAATCATTTTATCTGTGTGAACAGAAATATCTTACACACGAATGCAGTGCGTATTCAAAACATGTCTTCACCAATTATGTCTGTGCGCGCATGTAAGCAGTTTCACTAATCCTTAGCATATCTATATCTCAGAACTACAGTGGCTGAAAAACATCCCTGGAGGCTGTACAGAGTTCTTTGATTATATGAAAGACCTGTCAGTATGCTTAAACCATCAAAAGCCCTTTTTAGTCAAAGTATGGATTTGTGAAGAATGCTATATAGATCTGGAATTATTACTCTCTACAGAAGTGTAAGTAAACAACAGTTCAGCCAACATATACAATGTGTGTACTGTATTAAAGTCAATACGTCTATGTATCTATGTGCACGCATGTGTGCGTGTTTGAGGTAAAATGGCAAGAAACTGAACTGCATGTGCGTAACGGTGAACAAAATTATCAGAATGAGTCCAGCACAATTCTGACATATGTTTGTATGTGTTGCAGATGCGAGGACTGGACAACAGCACTTTCCAGTCCAGCATCCCAGTGGCTGCTGACATCACAGTGGGTGTGTTTTACTCCCTGTTTGGTAAGAAAGAAAATTTGTTTTTATTTACTCATGATGTGTAGCCAAGCATCACACAAAGTGATAGAACACAAATGTAAAATATTTTTTAAAACTTACTAG